>NW_015538055.1:2993708-2993977 GCF_001515605.1 Sinocyclocheilus anshuiensis
TGTTTCCTGAAGTAGACTACAATGCCGGCTGTTCTGACTCACAGCCTGTAAGTACATTTTCATTTAAAGGATTTAAAGGAGATGATTCAAACGCGAGTTTTGCGCAGTGTAGAGTAGCGCTTGTTGTTTGTCATTTCTCTGAACACAAATGCAGACATGGTTTTATGTTTACGTGGCGCGATGAATGCAACAACGCAATGATCTGTGAATGTTTATGCTTTAATAACAAATATTTATCGGGAGCGTGGATGCTGGGATTTAATACATTT
>NW_015538055.1:2995511-2999396 GCF_001515605.1 Sinocyclocheilus anshuiensis
TCCCACATGTCTCCGTCACGATGTTGGAAGCTTTGCAAAACGCCACCCAAATGTTCATGCAAAGAAAGTAGGCGTAACTTTTATTCTCGCTGTAGTATTGTTGTTGCCGCCATGTCTTGAGCTGATCCGTGCTGGTCGCTGAGGGAATACATCAACTTCGCGGTGTGGAACGCCGGATCGGCTTTCACCGTGGACGAAGCGGAGTCCAGCCCGGGGTCGTCACATGTGGTTGCCGCAAGCCCACTCCATAATTATGTCCCCACTGGATGCAACAAATGCCTCGTTTATAATGGGTTTTAATGTTTTTGAATCGTTGCTCCAGCCGGACAGGGCATCACAGTATGGTAAGAGGCGTAACATTTCCGTCACATGCTTGAGGTATTCGGCCAATCACAACGCACTGGATAGCTGACCAATCACAGCACACCTCGCTTTTCAGACCGATGAGCTACTTAACAATCGACACGTTTCAGAAAGGCAGGGCATAGAGGAGAAACAATAATGCACAGTATGTGGAAAATAATGTTTTTTTTTACTTGAAACCACAAACACATTTCATTACACCAAATACACAAAATAATGTTCTTTTTAGCAACATCATATGACCCCCTTTAACGCGCCGCGGGGCACCTGGCCAACCAGATTTCTGTGGGGGCCATTGCCACCCCTGGTCACCATGTAGACCTGCCCCTGTGTATAGAGATTTTTGTAATAGTATAAATTAAACTGGTACAACAAAGGTTATTGATTTAAATGTATTATGTTCTTGAGGTGATTTTAAGCATGTACAAATACAAAGAATTTAATAAATGGAAAACAAACAAGCAACATGTTTGCACAAACTTCTTGTTCTAAATGTCTTGAGCTATAATCCACACATTTGTTCCATGAATAAAAGAGATGAGTAAACTGGTATTATGTGGCAGAGTCTGTAAATATATACATATATGGGTTTTGATTCATTGACACGAATAATTTAATTTAGTTCAACAAAAAGTTTCAGTCGGTGACTCTTTCTGTACATCTGTACATCTGTACACCTGTAGGTGGTGACGAGTGAATGTCTTTTTTCATATTATAATAGTGTTCTTCTTCACATAGTGTCAAGTATATGTATTTAGTATAAATACCTATTTCACCTTCATTTTTAAAGAGTTAAAAAAAAATTTGAAAATTAGAATCGACTCCAGGGATCATAACAGCCCTTGATTTCAGTGAAATGAGCGACATCTATGTGAAACGACGCCAAACAATGGGAGTGGAGTCTGTGTTCGCCAACGGTCGAATCAACAACACAGAGAGACTCAGCGCCCTCCAGCTATTGAATCTCGATGTTTAATACAATAATTCTGACAGTTAAACAATCATTTAATGTACACAACCTCATAATCCATCGTCCGTACTCTTAAACAGTTTAAGTTTATCTTTGTCTAAACTGAAGCCAGAGGAACCTGCCTCTGAGCATCGTTCATTAATGATAAAGCCTGATGTCTCAATAAAATCACTGAGCATCTTTTCAAAACTATCCAAAGCCTCATTCGAATTGGAAAGAAAGATCAGGGCTCGGTCTTCATCAATGATGGACTTTATGGTTTCTCCTTGAACTTTAGGCCCCAAAAACCTGTTCTCGCAGTTAATGGAGTTGATCAGAGGAAGAAGGCAGATGCTTACTAGTAAAGGAGTCAGTGGACATCCCACCCTCAGACCTTGTGATCTGTGGTCTGCCATCAAAACCAGCTTCAACACGGATCTAAACCGGTCAGGTAGGTTCACAGACTTTAAGCTATTAAACAAATATTGCCATTTTAGTGCACCTGGATCTAGTTTTAATGAAATAATCAAAACTGGGATTCGATCACTGATGCTGTCTAGAACAGAACTGTGTGGTTTACTTTGACCTGGATTTAAAATATGTTCAAAAACACTGTTCAACCTCTCCGCCAGAATCAAAGCCAGAATTGTATAATCCACATTCATTATTGCAATCGGATTTAAACGATATTGAATATCATAGCTGTAGGTATGGTCGTTTTTGCCTTGGCTCAGGGATTCGAAAACCGTTTGTTTAATTGGCTTGAGGTCAAAGATTTGGTTGAAAAATGCTTGTAAGAGGTCAATAATTTTAGAAGCATAATGCTTATAGAAATGTACTGTTAGTCCATCTACTGTTAGACTCTCAGACTGAGGCAAAGACAGTATAGCGACCAGAGTCTCTTTTCTCGAAACAGGTTCACTTAGAACAGTAATCAGGGTGGATTTTACTTCTTCAAATCTCTCAGTTTGGTATAAATGATCCAAGAAGTTCAGGAGACTCTGGGAAGTATTTGGTGTATGAAGAACCTCGATGGATGATTCTGAATCTGGACGACCTTAAAAAAGAAATGATGTCAAAACAATTCTTAAATAATTTTACATCCAAAACAAGAGCAGGAAAAGAAAAGCTCTACCTCCTTGGTCCATCGCTTGAGGAAGTTCAATCGTGTCTGAATGTCTTGATGGTTTTGGGTGAGATCTTTGTCTTTGCAAAGCTCTTGCCTCACATACAAGTCTGACCTTCACTCCTGGCCACATGTATTCATTCCTTTTGGTATTTATTTGTGAAATTTTCTTTATTATGCTTGAAAGGTGGTCCATACATGCTTTATCTTCAAGGAGACAAGAATCGAACTGCCATTTTGGTCCATTTGTCTGAATCTGAATTGACAGTGGGGCATGATCGGAAACATACTCTTCTTTATCCAAGTACATTGGTCTCTTGTGAATGTTACAGGCAGTTACACTTGTTAAATTGTGACTTTGCAAAAAGAAGTAGTCCAATCTCGACTGACCTTTCCTATCGAAATATGTAAAGCTTTTCACTTCCGGGTAAAGACACCGCCAGACATCCAACAAGCTGAAGTTTTCCAAAAAACATTGGAGAGCATCGAAAGACTTTGTGTGACTTCGGTTTCGTAAATTTGATGTTTTGTCAAGGTCGGCATCCATGACTGTGTTAAAATCCCCACCGACCACCAGATATGCAGAATGTGGGATGTGGGTGGAAATTTGTGTGAAATCTGTCAGCTTAATTTTTTCATCATTTGAGTTATACATGTTGATAAATACGAAATCATGCCCCCAAATTTGACACAAAATGATTATGAATCTTCCCTTTTCATCGCAATTGACACTGAACCCACCACATCCGAGGTACTTTTTGAAAAGTACGGCCACCCCTCGTGAACTTCCTTTAAATACGGTGAATGCCGCCATGTAATCACCTTCTAAATCTTGAATTTTGATGCTCCCAGTTGAGTATGTTCTATCTGGACCTACATGAGTTTCTTGAAGAAAGACCACATCAGCCTTTAGAAGACTTAAATTATGAAGTACCTCAGACCTTTTACGGTTGAAACCGTTTACATTCCATGAAAGAATTGTTAATATTCGCTGATCTTCATTACTGTCTGTCATCTTGATATAATCACTTTTGAGATGTTGAAGTTCAGATAAGGTTCTCTGAGTTTCACTTTCATGACGTAATGGGTTGGTCTACCTAAAACAATGCAAATCAAAACATTTTTAAAATCGCTGCAGAAGTGTTTTACCACAACCTGAAGAACTGGATTTTCAGACAACATAAACAAAATATACACTTCTTGCAGAAGCTTGTTGACTCTTTCTTTTCCCTGAACAAGCTATTTCACAAAACAGATGTGTACATATAGTCCACAAGATGAAATACTAGCTGAATTAAAATAAACACTTTTTGAATACGATGATCGGGGTAAGTTGTCTTATGAGAAACTTGTACATTTTCTTCTGTATCTCTCTCTAAGAAACTTGTAAATTTATTCTGTGTGCGTATATATATATATATATATAAATATATAATATATATAATAT
>NW_015538055.1:2999486-3010828 GCF_001515605.1 Sinocyclocheilus anshuiensis
TATATATATATATATATAGTTTTATTTAAATATCTCATTTAATAAATTATAAATATATTTTACATTTTGCCCCATAAATTACTTTTTCAATGCAAGCTTCTGTGTAACATCTTTACAAATTATTTTATACAAATTAAAAGTAATTGCAATATATATAAAAACCTTGTCAATTCTTTGCTCAAAAATAGTAAAATTAATATTTAAAATTAAAATTAATATTTATTAAATGGCTTACCACTTTAAAATAGCATCCTACCCTTGTCCGAGATGTTTTACTTGGCAGAAACCTGGACCAGCATTAAATACACTATCCCTTCTCTCGTAACACACATGCAAATGAACGTTATTACATCATTAACGTCGTCACATTTTAACCCCCAATCTACTTCAACGACATGGTAGATTGGTTGCTGTTGTCAAAGTAAATAATGGTTTCAAGGTGAAGTGTGAGCAACTCCTCCTTTATATCACACAGTTTTACAGATGTATACAGAAGTAAGGAATGTAGGCAACCCAGATTTGTTAGTCTGTATTTTGGTTATGATGAACAGTAAAATCAGAATGAATTGTGTTAGCATTTATTTAATTATTTAACTTATTTGTTTAATTAATGGTTTTGAATAATAACCACAGAAAGAGAAATTATTCATTATGTTGTTCAGCTTTAAGAATATGCTTAATGCTTTGCTAGACTAGAGCACGCTATGAGGAAGAGATCTAAGTGAATGATTCAATATATGTGTGTGCGCTGCTAAAGTGAATTCACCCCTGTATAACACTGCACAAATCCTCAGTAAACACAGTTCTTTTGATTTTAATTCAAGTCATCATTGGTCATTATTGCCTGTAAAGTAGAGAAGATACAGCATACCTACACTGAGTATTTGCAAGTCAAATTATGCAAAAAGTTTAATGCAGATGGCTTCTGCAGTACGTCATGGTATTGCTTTGGTGAGAAAGTGTGTCGAAATGCACCTACCTAAATTTCCTCCTGAACTTCAGGTCCCAGAAGTCTTTTCTCATAGTTTATGAAGTAAATCAGAGGCAGAAGACAGATTAGTGAAGGCCACCCTTTAACTACTGAAATAAATCCCCCACCCCCCTTTTACCACCAGAAGCTGAACTAATGATTGAAACCTGCCAGGCATGCTCATTGACTTTAATATGCTCCTGGATCTACAGGAACAATCAGCAGTGGGAGTGACCAGCTGTTGCCATCTGAGACAGAACACAAAGGATAAACAGATGACAAGCAGAAGAGGTATGTCGTTGTGTCTACTCTTTCAAAAAAAAAATATAGATATGTATAGTCAGTCTCACTGTCTTCTGTCACAAAGATGAATTCCAAAAACTCAGTAAAAAAACATGTCCCTTTTTAAAGATACAGCATTTTAAAGATAATTTAGTAAAATCCAAATAAGCTTTAGAGATCTTTATTGCAAAGGGTTTACATCACTTGCTCACCAATGGATCCTCCGCAGTGAATGGATGCAATCAGAATGAGAGTCCAAACAGCTGATAAAAACATCACAATAATCCACAAGTAACACACGACTCCAGGCCATCAGTTTACGGTGCCCGGGAGGTGACATGATCGGTTCACTTACTTTTGTCGTGGCCACGACATAATAACTCGTGGGAACGTGATAATATGTCGTGGCCACAAGATATTAATTTGAGGGAACGTCATATTAACTCGTGGGAACGTGATATTATGTCGTGGCCACGAGATCATTTTGTCGAGGTAATGACATCCTTAAGTTTATCATGAATAAATGTTACACAAAGTGCATGATATAAAATAGGCCTACAAGAAAACATTTTTATCCATCCTACAGTCTTGTAAGTCCATTAACTGATCGTCTTTTTCCCGTAATATTTGTATATTATTATTAGCCTATTATTATTGGTTATATTTTTATATTCGTTTATATTCATTTTTTCCCTTCATTTCGATCTCTTCACTTAATAGACTTGATCGGTGTCGCGCAGATGCTAAATTCTGGGCTAACCAATGGGGTGATCGAATATTATTTATTTAGTCATGGGACCAATAAGTCTGCTGGTGTTGCAATTTGTTTTAATATAGGTTTCCAGGTGACATAATCATAACATAAAGAATTATTTTTTTATCTTAACAAATGTGTATGGACATAAAACGAATCCCCAAAATAAACAAATGCTTAAGATATCACAGTCACGCTATCAGAGCTCAAAGCATTGTACCCTACAGATTTAATTTTAATGGGAGGTGACTGGAATATGACACCAGATGAATGGGAAGACAGATGGCCCTCTAAATTTGACAGCAGCCACTTACAACACACAATTGGAGAATTTATTACTAGAAATTATCTGGTAGATATATGGAGAAGGGTAAATCCAGGAGTAAAACAATACTCCTGGCATAAACCTGATAACACCTGCAAATCAAGGATTGAATACTGGCTGGTTGTTGATGCACTTGCTGAGTTTGTCTCAGATCTTTTGATTTCTAAAGCCCCATTAACAGATCACTGTATAATAGACATGAAGGTAAATTCGGTTGATAGAAGAAGTAAAAACAAAGGTTATTGGAACTTTAATTCAGGTCTGTTAAAAAATAAGGAATATTGTGCAAGGATAAAAGAAATAATAGCTGAAACTGAAAATGATGAGACGATAGATAGTTTTTGTAATAAATGGGAATTTATAAAATATAAAATTAAAGAAAGTTCCATCAAGTGCAGTAAGGAGTTAGCCAAGGAAAAACGAAAAGAAGAAAGCAACCTGTTTCAGGAAATTAGTAAATACTGTGAAAAGGCAGAATTAAACAGTGATGACAAAGGGAAATTATTGTTATTGCAAGCTAAATTAGATGATATGTATTGTAAGAGAGCCCAAGGTGCTTTTGTAAGATCGCGAGCAAAGTGGATAGAGGAAGGGGAAAAGAATACTTCGTATTTCAGTAGTTTAGAGAAAAGAAGACAGGGAAATAAAGCTGTATCAAGTTTACTGATAAAAGGAGTAGTGTGTAAGGATGTTAAAACAATTGAAAAAGAGGTTTTCACTTAAACCTCTACACATCTATGTACTCTCACTCTGATTCTTCCAAATTTTTGGATAGAATTAAGGACTTCATACTCAAAATTGATGACGCATTTAAAGAATTTTGTGAGTCTGATTTAAGAATAGAAGAATTAGATGAGATGAGCTTGAAACTGTCTTTGAACAAATCTCCTGGCTCTGATGGGCTCACGGCCGAATTTTATAGGTTCTTCTGGAAAGACATTAGACATTTGTTATTCAAAGCGATTCAAGAATGCATAGAAAGGAAAGAATTATTAACAAGCATGAAGCAAGGCCTCATAATTCCTAAACAGGGCAAAGATAAAAGATTACTAGATCATTTAAGACCCATTACACTCCTCAATACTACTACAAATTATTATCGGGGATTATAGCAGCTAGAATCAAAGAAGGCCCGTCTCAGATAATAAGTGAAACTCAATCTGGCTTCCTTGGTGGAAGATCCATTCATAACAACATAAGATTGGTTCTAGATTTGATAGATTACAGCGATATATTTGTAGAGAAGGGCTTGATTGTATTTCTAGACTTCTACAAAGCCTTCGACTCAGTAGAACATCCGTTTATTTTAGAAGCTTTAATGCATTTTGGTTTTGGACTAAAATTCACAAATCTAATTAGTATACTTTATAATGATATTATTAGTTGTGTATCTTTAGAACATGGCACTTGCTCAAGATTTTCAGTCAAGAGGGGCATTAGGCAAGATTGCAACAGCTCTCTTTTACTATTTATAATGGTTGCTGAATTATTGTCCATTATGATAAAGAACAGTGGATCTGAAGGCTTTAACATATTGGGGAAACACATCATAAGAACTCAATTTGCAGATGATACAACTTTGTTCTTAAAAAATGAAAACCAAATTGTTACAGCACTAGATTCAATTAATCAATTTTCAAAAGCATCAGGTGTTACGTTAAATATTAATAAGTGTGAAATTCTTGCTTTGCATGAACAACCAGCTCACTCAATCAATAACATAAGTGTTAAAACAGAAGTTAAATATTTGGGTATTACAGTCACCCGAAATAAAGAAATAAGGGAGAAAGAAAATATTCTTAGAAATATTGATAAATGTAAAAAGATGTTAAACTTATGGCTACAAAGGGATATAAGTTCATATAACAATATTTGGCAGGGTTTTACTGTCCAAAATGGGAAGTATATCCTTACCCAGCCTATTCATTAGGAATTTCAGAGAATGATTAATTTATTGAACAAAACAAACTTCAACTTTATTTGGAAGGAAAAATGCCATTACATTAGGAAAGCTGACATGATTAAGAGTATTGAGGATGGTGGCATGAATGTTATAGATTTTTCTGTGATGAATGGTGTACTAAAGTTAAAGTGGTTGAATTCCTTTATTAATCATAAGGACTCCTTCTGGTTTAGCATCCCTAATGCAATTGTTGGTAAATTGGGTGGAATTTATTTTTTACTGTGCTGTGATTATGATTTACAAAAATTACCTGTGAAACTATCAGATTTCCACCAGCAGGTTCTTCGATACTGGAACTTAATATTTAAACACAATTTTACTCCACATAATACACCTCTGTGGAACAATAGATGTATTCTTAGTAATCGAAAATCTTTGTTTCTAGGGACTTGGATGGAAAAAGGAATATGGGCAATATCGCATTTGATGGATAATTTTGGTAATTTTTTATATTATAGTGATTTGTGTGATAAATTTAATCTACAATGCTCAATTAGAGAATACAACAAAGTAATGAAGGCCGTCCCAGTACCCCTGCGAACAATGATTCAGCAGTTTGTATTGTACTCTAGAACTATACCAGAAACGAGATCACTCTGTATTGAAGGTACAAATTTAAAGAGCAAACAATTTACAAATAAGTTTATTAGAAATGTATTATCCAAACAGTACTTCCCCAGTCAACTGAAAAGAAAAAATGTTCTTCAAGGATTTAGTGAAGAAGAGGCAATGAAAATAAGGAAGTGTTATTTTGCTTATCCAATTCTTCCTAAGGCCAAAGAAGTGACATTTAAATTTCTAAATGACATTTATCCATCTAATAACTTCCTACATGAAAGATTTAATTGGGAGAACAATTCATGCGGGTTCTGTGAGGAAGATATTGAAACTGTAGAACATATGTTTTTCCAATGTGAACTTGTACAGACTTTTTGGCTGGAATTTCAAAACTGGCTTCATTCCAAACATATATCAATACACCCTTTGACTGTGGTCTCAATTAAGGTTGGAGTATTGTTGAAGGATCATATCCTAGACTTTTTGATAAATAACTTAATTATTTTGTGCAAACACTTTATTCATAGATGTAAGTATTTAAAGGTTAAACCCCACTTCAGTGGATGGAAGAATGAACTAAAGATATTTGCGAAGTCTCTTCATTACGTGATGGACAGGAACGGCCAGAAACTCTTATATGCTTTGAACTTGTTTTTGTTGTTAGAATAAGACCCTCATCCTTCTTTTTCTTTTCCTGTTTTATTCTGCTTTATCTTTACGGTGTGGTAATTGTTGTTGTTGTTGTTTTTTTTCTTCTTCTTTATTTCTAATTGGCTGTATCAACACTAATAATATGTGTTCAGTTGTTGAAATGTGCCGTTAAGGTTTGTAATTGAACTTGGTACCTTAATTAAAAAAAAAAAACTTGATCTGTGTCGTGTCATAGCTGTGTGGGCGGAGTCGGCGTGGGGGAAAACGTTCCCCCTCATTGGATAAGCATGCTATTGACTCAGAATGGCCTACATAAAATCATTTCTGCCGCTCGACAGAGCAACATACGTAGAAAAACTAAGCCATATTGGGTCGGACTGTCCGTACGGTATCTGTGACTGGACAAACGACCCAACGGAATGGCCAGAGGTGTCGTTTCCCGACATTTTTGTTACCTGATTGAGTCTATAGGCAAGAGACGGCTTACTACAAGCCTATGGTGAGCGTGATTTCACCCTACAACATGTTCCTGGGTCAACATCCTTGTTGATCCTGGAACAACATTCCAATCAACCAATCAGAATTGATTAGAATTAACTTTTCAGGAAATATCTGTTTTAGGCTTACAATCAGGGTTAGGCACTTCTACACCCTTGTTAATCAGCTATCATTTCCCACTGTTTTAGGAATAAATTATGGGTAGGGTTAGATTTAGGGGTAGGGATTGGGCTAAGTCTATATTTTTGGACAATAATGTTGATCCAGGATCATCAAAAGATGTTGATCCAGGAAAATGTCTTACTTGGCAAAATCACGGCGACCGAACACTATACTGCTTGTTCCATGCAAAGATTCCAAACTTGCAACTTGATAAGATGGATATGGTCAGTAGTAAAGTCAACGCTAATGCCCATGTAATGTTTAGAAATGGGATCTGAAATCAAGTTTATAAAGCACATTACGGTATTTTGGGGAAACTAAACCTTTTCAAAGAACAAAGACATTTTCTGCGACAAATTTCCTGCTCGTCTACTTAAAAAAAAATTAATAATGAAATAACTGAAATAATTGAAGAACAGGATAAATTGCACGGCCATTGAGGTTCTCTGCGGGTGACTTCTTATTACTGGAACCAATGAAGTGCTCCTGAATTGTAGGATCTTTTTGTAAAATAGTCTGCCCAAAATCCCAATTTTGTAACATACTGTACTTATACAAATGATTACTGTCCTTTCTGTTTTGTCATAATATTTATTTTACTATGTCAAGATTACTGGTGTATTGTTTTATTTTGTAATGTTTGACACTATTTTTGTATTTGAGATTGATGGCATAAATCTAACTTTTTTTGTATTTGAGATTTATGACATAATATTTTTTATGCACTATACCATTCAGAAGTTTGAGGTCAGTAAGATTTTCCCACCAATGAACTTAATACTTCTGTTTAGCTAGGATTGATAAAAAGTGACAGTAAAAAGTGAAGAAATGTTTATTGAGAACCAAATCAGCATATTAGGATGATTTCTGAAGGATCATGTGACACTGAAGACTGGAGTAATGACTGCTGAAAATTCAGCTTTGTCATCACAGGAATGAATTACATATTAAAATACATTAAAAAAGAAAACATTTATATATATTTTTTCAATTGTAATAATATTTCACAACAATACTGTTTGTACTGTATTTCTACTGATCAAATAAATGCAGCCTTGGTGAGCATAAGAGACTTCTTTCAGAAACTTTAAAAAAGTCTTACCGACCCCAAATTTTGTATGCATATACATGTATTGATTTATTTATTCATCAGATGTTTTTATCCAAAGTGACTTAGTATAAGACAAACTATGATAAATATATATATATATATATATATATATATATATATACAGTTAAAAAATAATTTTTTAAATTAAAATTATGATAAAGAACAGTGGATCTGAAGGCTTTAACATATTGGGGAAACACATCATAAGAACTCAATTTGCAGATGATACAACTTTGTTCTTAAAAAATGAAAACCAAATTGTTACAGCACTAGATTCAATTAATCAATTTTCAAAAGCATCAGGTGTTACGTTAAATATTAATAAGTGTGAAATTCTTGCTTTGCATGAACAACCAGCTCACTCAATCAATAACATAAGTGTTAAAACAGAAGTTAAATATTTGGGTATTACAGTCACCCGAAATAAAGAAATAAGGGAGAAAGAAAATATTCTTAGAAATATTGATAAATGTAAAAAGATGTTAAACTTATGGCTACAAAGGGATATAAGTTCATATAACAATATTTGGCAGGGTTTTACTGTCCAAAATGGGAAGTATATCCTTACCCAGCCTATTCATTAGGAATTTCAGAGAATGATTAATTTATTGAACAAAACAAACTTCAACTTTATTTGGAAGGAAAAATGCCATTACATTAGAAAAGCTGACATGATTAAGAGTATTGAGGATGGTGGCATGAATGTTATAGATTTTTCTGTGATGAATGGTGTACTAAAGTTAAAGTGGTTGAATTCCTTTATTAATCATAAGGACTCCTTCTGGTTTAGCATCCCTAATGCAATTGTTGGTAAATTGGGTGGAATTTATTTTTTACTGTGCTGTGATTATGATTTACAAAAATTACCTGTGAAACTATCAGATTTCCACCAGCAGGTTCTTCGATACTGGAACTTAATATTTAAACACAATTTTACTCCACATAATACACCTCTGTAGAACAATAGATGTATTCTTAGTAATCGAAAACCTTTGTTTCTAGGGACTTGGATGAAAAAAGGAATATAGGCAATATCGCATTTGATGGATAATTTTGGTAATTTTTTATATTATAGTGATTTGTGTGATAAATTTAATCTACAATGCTCAATTAGAGAATACAACAAAGTAATGAAGGCCGTCCCAGTACCCCTGCGAACAATGATTCAGCAGTTTGTATTGTACTCTAGAACTATACCAGAAACGAGATCACTCTGTATTGAAGGTACAAATTTAAAGAGCAAACAATTTACAAATAAGTTTATTAGAAATGTATTATCCAAAAAGTACTTCCCCAGTCAACTGAAAAGAAAAAATGTTCTTCAAGGATTTAGTGAAGAAGAGGCAATGAAAATAAGGAAGTGTTATTTTGCTTATCCAATTCTTCCTAAGGCCAAAGAAGTGACATTTAAATTTCTAAATGACATTTATCCATCTAATAACTTCCTACATGAAAGATTTAATTGGGAGAACAATTCATGCGGGTTCTGTGAGGAAGATATTGAAACTGTAGAACATATGTTTTTCCAATGTGAACTTGTACAGACTTTTTGGCTGGAATTTCAAAACTGGCTTCATTCCAAACATATATCAATACACCCTTTGACTGTGGTCTCAATTAAGGTTGGAGTATTGTTGAAGGATCATATCCTAGACTTTTTGATAAATAACTTAATTATTTTGTGCAAACACTTTATTCATAGATGTAAGTATTTAAAGGTTAAACCCCACTTCAGTGGATGGAAGAATGAACTAAAGATATTTGTGAAGTCTCTTCATTACATGATGGACAGGAACGCCCAGAAACTCTTATATGCTTTGAACTTGTTTTTGTTGTTAGAATAAGACCCTCATCCTTCTTTTTCTTTTCCTGTTTTATTCTGCTTTATCTTTACGGTGTGGTAATTGTTGTTGTTGTTGTTTTTTTTCTTCTTCTTTATTTCTAATTGGCTGTATCAACACTAATAATATGTGTTCAGTTGTTGAAATGTGCCGTTAAGGTTTGTAATTGAACTTGGTACCTTAATTAAAAAAAAAAAACTTGATCTGTGTCGTGTCATAGCTGTGTGGGCGGAGTCGGCGTGGGGGAAAACGTTCCCCCTCATTGGATAAGCATGCTATTGACTCAGAATGGCCTACATAAAATCATTTCTGCCGCTCGACAGAGCAACATACGTAGAAAAACTAAGCCAGATTGGGTCGGACTGTCCGTACGGTATCTGTGACTGGACAAACGACCCAACGGAATGGCCAGAGGTGTCGTTTCCCGACATTTTTGTTACCTGATTGAGTCTATAGGCAAGAGACGGCTTACTACAAGCCTATGGTGAGCGTGATTTCACCCTACAACATGTTCCTGGGTCAACATCCTTGTTGATCCTGGAACAACATTCCAATCAACCAATCAGAATTGATTAGAATTAACTTTTCAGGAAATATCTGTTTTAGGCTTACAATCAGGGTTAGGCACTTCTACACCCTTGTTAATCAGCTATCATTTCCCACTGTTTTAGGAATAAATTATGGGTAGGGTTAGATTTAGGGGTAGGGATTGGGCTAAGTCTATATTTTTGGACAATAATGTTGATCCAGGATCATCAAAAGATGTTGATCCAGGAACATGTCTTACTTGGCAAAATCACGGCGACCACAAGCCTATACTTGACGGCTTGTGAAAGTAAACATTTGTCGTTTTGTTTTGCTTAATTTTAATAAAGTGATAAAGACTTGAGTAAAAGCCTGTCATACTTTTTTATTGATATATTAAAAAGAATTTTAACATTGACAAAACAGGTAACATTAAGGTCCACTGAAGCGCCTTGAAATGCGCAGCGTTATTCTATGTGGGGTGTGCTGTAAGTATAGCCTAATCATTTTCACAAATACATGCCGTAAAATAAAAAGATATAAAATAACATGAAAATATCCCTTACAAAAATTAACCGTGGTTACAACCAAAAAACATGGTTACTATAGTTATTCCATGGTCAAAACAACGTTTTGCTACACTAACCAGTTTAACCATGGTATTTGTAATAAAACTGTGGTTATAGGCTACAATTGGTAATAAAAACGCCAAAAAAAACATGGTTGGCCTACTATACTTTTACTATAGTAATACCATTGCTACTTTTCGTAAGGGATTGTGTATAATATTATGAATATCAGGGAGTGAGATTTATTTGATTGTGATGCGAAGGAGGGTAACTGTAAGCCCCATCAGAACTGGGTTGCGGTGCAGGGGGACGGGACTAATGACAGATCATTGCAAGGTAAGGTATCTGGAGTGCATATAAATATGAATATTAAGCTTGATATGTTTCATACGTTGTATATCCATAACTACTTTCGGAGTTCTGATAATGTGTGCTACCCGCTCAGTGCTATCTCCGGTAGTCCGTCTGTTTATTCTTGTTAGGATGGTTTTGCATTAATATTACTGCTGCACTACTGTGTATGTTGCATTACTTCTGAATATGTTCAAGGTTGTTAAATTTAAAGTGGCCTACTAAATATACTGTTGGGTAGTTTAATCTACAACAATGCATCATGTTGTAAAAGACCATATTTTTGTAGTGTTGCTGTCCTGTGAGGAAAAAAAAAGAAAACGTATAAAAAAAAAAGAGTATACTTAACGAATGTACTCCCTTACAGTCCACCTCTGATTATTTTGAAAATGAAAGTATCAACATTTTGTCAGAATATTTTTTTTTTTTGCTAACTATATCAAAGGCTGCATCTGAAGGACTCGGACCGGTGTTACGAGATTTTTGGTTTCCGAGATTTTCGGTTTCAGTGGGCGGAGCAAACATGAATATTCATGAGTTTCCCGGCCATGCGCGTGGAACCAAGTGGAACTGATAATTTCAGTTCACGCTCCTTGTATCTCAGCACGTTTAATGGAATATTTTAAAAAAGGTAAATATTTTATAGCGTTGCACAAACCTATGCCTAAACTACATTTGTTTATAATTTTGTAACAGTTTATAATGTTTTCATTAGTTTGCACGTTTTGTGCAGTCGTCGCTGACTGAATGATTGCAGACATTCAGCACACTTAAGCTAGTTG
>NW_015538055.1:3010892-3014501 GCF_001515605.1 Sinocyclocheilus anshuiensis
GGAGCGAACATGAATATTCATGAGTTTCCCGGCCATGCGCGTGGAACCAAGTGGAACTGAGAATTTAATTATGCTGACTGGAATTTTTGCTGGAATGCAGTTTAAATTTAACATATATTTCATTTTATTTCGGCTAATTAATAGACCATAATTATAAATACTATAGTATTTAGTTGAGGAATGAATCATTCACGTAGTTTCATTTGTAAATGAAAACACAACACGCTCATTTATCATCACACATGGGCATAAATACAATCATAAAGTCAAAACTTGATTGGCATAATTGTCAGGCGTTTATTTGCAAAATATATGGTCGGCTAGCAAATGCTAGCATAATTATACAAAACGTTAACTAGGTAAAGCGATACACAAATTGAAAGGGGATAACAATAAAATATAGCCCTAATACAGTAAGTTAATGTAATAATAATAATAATAATATACAAATATTAAATATTAAATCACAAATTTACAAGACTATGGGATGGATAAATATGTTTTATTCATCTCTGATGATCCTAGGTTGCTATGGTCACGCAGGTTTGTTTGCGCATTAAACTTGTGGCCATGAGAAAAATATGTCATTCCCTCGACATAAGAAGTCATGGCCACAAGAAATGGATGTTGTTCTCTCAACATAGGATCTCGAGGCCACAACTTCACATCGCGTGGCCACGACATAAGGATGTCGTTGCCTCGACAAACTTCTAGAGATTGCAGTGATACATGACTTGGTAAAAAATGACTTAATGAATAATACTGAAAGCATGTTAAGATTAATTTTATAAGTGTGCCACCTAAAAGCACAGGCAGCCCCTGCCTAGCCCCCCAGTTACTGTGGTCTAAAACTGCCACTGGTTTTACATATGGCCATCAAAATGTCTTCTTTACCGTGTTTTTTTTTTTTTTTAAGTTAACTGACTTTAATACAAAACAATATTATAACTGTATAGCAAAATAAATAGATTAAGTGGTGTCTTTTTCTGTTCATCTGAATATGCAGCTTATTACCAGTGCTCTTTTACATTTCACCTTACCTGTAGGGCTGACATCTGGTTGTCTATTTTATAAGACTACATTATAATATGCAGGCCTAATAATTTATACTACACACAAATTTAGTCATTGTATTTATTCACAAAATATAAAAAGGAAACACACAGGGTCACAGAATTCGGCACAACACCGGAAATATACAAGGTTGTACTTTTGAACTTTGAATAAAACTGATAAACAACACTGCGCTGGGGTAATGGTTCATTTCATGCACAATGCACTGACTAGCACTGACGCCTGTCATGTGAAATCCCCTTAACCACTGAAAGAATACTATGACAAAGATATCACCTACAGCAAATGTGGTGGAAATTATGCTTCACACTGGTGCACCTATAAATAGATGTATTATAGCAAACAAAGTTTAACGAATCTAACACCTAACATACAGCATTGTGGTCAGTTCACACTGGCACAAAAACTATAAAAAAATTGTTTTTTTTTAAAACATGCTTATTTTGTTTGGTCAGTGTGTTCACCCTGTTGGAGTATGGCAGTGTGAATTGGCTTTTAGGTGCTTTGGAAAAATACCTCAGTAAAAATAGAGTTTTAAATGTTGAATTGCTAATAATGGTTAATTCATAAATAAGGTACATTCTCTATTCTTGCAGTATTCAAGTGTTCATGTGTTACGGGGCGAACAAAACGAGAGACATTCAGATCCATCTGCAGAGCTTTATTTCACAATGTGGTTACAAAACAGGCAAGGGTCGGTCACTGGCAAACAGCTATATCATTGGCAAGAAAGAGTAGTCCAGTAAACAGGCGGGGTCGATCTCTTGCGATCAATGTCCAAACAGGGTAATCCAAAGGGGTAATCCGAAAACACAGGCAATAGTTCAGTCGAGGGTCAAACAGAGTCCAAACAGAGCAAGACAAGAGAATAAACCAAAGACAGGCAAGATATCCGAAAACTTTTGTTTGGTTACATTATTTTTTATAAAAAAAAAAAAAATGTTTTTAAAATGTTGTACTACAGCATTACCTAACTGCAACCAAAATACAGCGTTTTGATTTCGGCTAATTAATAGACCATAATTATAAATACTATAGTGTTTTGTTGAGGAATTAATCATTCACGTAGTTTCATTTGTAAAGGAAAACACAACACGCTCATTTATCATCACACATGGGCATAAATACAATCATAAAGTCAAAACTTTATTGGCATAATTGTCAGGCGTTTATTTGCAAAATATATGGTAGGCTAGTAAATGCTAGCATAATTATACAAAACATTAACTAGGTAAAGCGACACACAAATTGAAAGGGGAAATAAGCATATATAACAATAAATATAAAAATATAGCCCTAATACAGTAAGTTAATGTAATAATAATAATAATAATATACAAATATTAAATGTTTAATGTTAATAAAAATGTTTTATCCATTTTTGATAATCCCGGGTTGCTATGGTCACGCAGGTTTGTTAACGAGAAATGGATGTCGTTCCCTCAACATAGCATCTCGAGGCCACGACATAAGGATGTCATTACCTCGACAAAATGATCTCGTGGCCACGACATAATATCACGTTCCCACGAGTTAATATGACGTTCCCTCAAATTAATATCTTGTGGCCACAACAAAACTAAGTGAACTGAACATGCAGCTCCCGGGCACCGTATCAGTTAACATTTTGTGAAGAGAAAAACTGCATTTTTGTAAGGAACAAGAAACAGCATCTGAGACTGAACACAAAAGATTGTTACTCCCCGTCTAGGGAAAAGGGTGCAACATGAAAGGACTTTCATAGATAACAAATTGCAAATGAGTTTGTTGTAATTTGGGAATTTGAATTTGGGAGCCAACCAGGACAAAATAAACAGTATAGTCTAGTTTTTAACCCTCTGTCTTAACCTATTAAAAGGAAAGAAAACACAGTGTACTAACCTGACGGCCCACACCCAGCCAACACACCTATGTGGGGCCCATAGGGGTTGCAACTGGGCTGATATCTGGGGCCCACCTGGGCTACCCAACTGGGACCCAGCTAATTTTGTCCTCAGTTTCCATGGTGGCCCCACATGGGTTAGCACAGATGGGCTGATGATGGGCCCTTGATGGGCTCCATATAGGGCCCATATGGGTTAACCAGGTAGCTCCCATTTGGTGCCTACATGAGCCTGCCTACATGGGTTAGAGATGGGACCCAACTAGGTCTTATGTAGGTCTCTTATGGGCCACAACAGGTATACATATGGGCTAATATATTTGTCTGTTTGGGTTACCTTATTTTACGTTAAACCCCTAAACCCAAACATTACATTAAATCCACTAAAATTGTAAAGGTATTCAATAAACAGAAACCAGTACTTCAAGCTTCTAAGCAAAGTTTATTTGGAAAAATTTAAACATGACTATTTTAACTTGTACATTTACAACTTTATAAAAAACTATCTAAAAAAGTTCATTTTAAGCTCCGGAAAAACTTTATTTCTTGTAACAACTTCAGAACTTGTATTCTGCATGCTTTATTAAGCAAGGTTTCATTGGAATAATTTGAACATGACCATTACAACTTGTACATTTACAACTTTATAAAAC
>NW_015538055.1:3014626-3016688 GCF_001515605.1 Sinocyclocheilus anshuiensis
TGGGTTCAAAACAACCCAACCGCTGGGTCAAAACAACCCAATAGCTGGGTTTGTCCCTTTTTAACCCAACGCTGGGTTATATTTAACCCAGCATTTTTTAGAGTGTAGCCAGTGCCGGTTCTAGACTTCTGGGGGCCCTTAGCAAAACTTTGTCAGGGGGTCTGTCATTGTGTTCACAAAACCCTCTGTGGTAGACATTTCTCTACACACCTGACTTAAGATAACCTGGGGTGTCTCGTCACAAAATATTAAACTCTTTTAGTGCATCCCCAGACAGCAGACAGTTTCGGCCCAGATCCGGCCCACATCTGGCCCGCATGGATTTCACATGGGCCAGATGTGGGCCGGATCTGGGCCAACACTATGTTGCTGTCTGGGTCTCTGGCAACATCTTGCCTAGTTGGATGACGTCTCGCCCCTTTTGAACACCATCACTTGGGACTAAGATCTTTAGGGTTCCACTAAAGAGAGAATCCCCACGACAAAGATGACATGATTACATAATTTTTCTCTAATATGACTGGTCTTTCTTATATGTGCAATTCAGCAATATTTGTCTGTTTAAGTGCACACCCAAAGCCACTTGTCCGTGTTTCGCTCCTTCTCGGATCACACACACAGAAAGCCACCTGGGGGACATCTCTTTCACAGCTAAATACCAGTTTGCTTACTTTGGATATAGGTAGGACCAACACTGTGCCTAGCCCAAGCAAACAAATTGAGAGGGCAATCCAAAATCAGCGTCATAAAACAGACAAAGGGGTCAAATACACCAACAAGGCTCCTCAGATACAACCTATTTTCAACTCAAACAAGCAATACAGTCTCTATTACTCTTAACACATACAATCTCTGTCTGCACTATAAAAAAATCAAACTTTCTCCAGTGGAGGTGATGACGTGCTTTTTAAAATACTGTGCACCAATCAGGACATCATCAGCCAAATCAGATGACAAAGCAGATGTCATAAATGTCAGTAGACCAGGACGATTTTAAAACAAGCGGTCCGTTCATAAATTCGCATGACCTTACCTTCACCTTGTGGAAATACAAAACGGAAGACAGAAAATGACAAGCACAGCACTGAAAAGGGCTGGAGCTACATAAGGTCTATAACAAAACACAAACCATAGGGTCGTAATAAGGATGAACAGATGTCAAGCAGAAGAGGTATGTTGTTGTGTCTACTCATTCAGAAAACAAAGATATGTATAGTCAGAAAGTAATTTCTTTTGTCACAGATAAATTCCTTATAAATGCAGCAAAAGAAACATCCCTTTTTCAGGAAACTGTATTCTAAAGATCATTTTGTCTAATCCAATAAGCTTTACAGATCTTTATTGGAAAGGGTTTAAACAATATATATATTTTTTTTTTTTCATACTTGTTCACTGAACCAAAAACAATAATTGCACATGCACCTAAGAAACAATTCTTAAGACATTTAGTCAGTTATAATAACTTAGGACAGTAAATAGACCTTTCTACTGACTCTGACAAACAACAGGAGAGATGCCGAAGGTTCCTGATCACTTGCGTGAACATGCCATAGTCCCGCCGCAGGAGGCATGAGGACAGCAGATGTGGCCACAGCAATAAACTGCAATATCCATAATGTAAGACTTTAAATAAGAGGATCCACTGGTAAACAAGTGATGTAACGCAAAGTTCCTTCAGATATGTTCTGATGAACAACAATCTACGTTTTCGATGACTTGAGGGTGAGTACATTTTCAGGAAATTTTCACTTTTTTGCTGAACTATTCCTTTAAGTGTCCATAAACATTCCAAAGGCGTGGAAATTCAGACTTTTATAAATCATTCTACAAATAGTTTTGTTTTGGTATATTTTATTCTATGATGATAAAGTTAAAATCTGAATGTCTTAATTTGTAGTGCATTTTAACCTCATACAAAATGCACTGTGATTTGACACACACATAAATAGTTTTTATATTTTATTCTATGATGATAAAGTTAAAATCTGAATGTCTTAATTTGTAGTGCATTTTGCATTTTAACAAAATGCACTGTGATTTGACACACACACACACACACACA
>NW_015538055.1:3019435-3034735 GCF_001515605.1 Sinocyclocheilus anshuiensis
CACACAAAAAGGCATAATATGCACTAAACCGGTGCAAAATTGTTTAATTTCAGGTATTTTACATTCATGGTTCCAAATTACATCGTTTTTATTATTTTTTGCAATGTATCATTGATAAATCCATAGCAGAGCCATGGGAGAGGTGAAAGGCAAGCCAAAACATTATATATGCAATAAAGCTTTAAACAACAGCATCACTGCAATAATGTAGCTTTCTACATGATCAGTTCTGTTCTCATCATGTCTTTCCTATGGATTCAGTTACAATACTGTTATTAATCAGACTGAATCATAAAAACACAACAGTTCTGATGCAGCATGCTGGCAGCTTAAAGACAGACTCTTAACACACAGTCAGTGCCTGACTCCAGGAAAAGACACTTATCAGATGTTCAGTGCGTAGATAGCAAACTGCACCTCCAGCCACACATGATCAAAGACAGACTCTTAACATACATGTGCCTATATTGACCAGGAAAAGACACTAATCAGATGTTCAGTATGCAGATCGCACTCAGCACCTCCAGCCACACATGACCAACACATACAACAGCACATCAATTAAAAGGTATCGACAGAAATGTGGGGTGTGAAGTCATCTGACAACACATAACTGTGCAAATAAAACACATGCCCCATAAAAAGGAACAGGTCTGAGGTGAACACATGTAAGCTGGCAGGTACAAAAGTTATGAGTCTGGAGAAAATACATGATTTGTGTTAGGAAACCGTCTGGAATTGTAATCTGGGTCCTCCTTTACGCGTTTCTTGATGTCGTTTTTCAGCTGATAAAAAAAACAACATAACACTTGTTAAATAATATATATATTTTTAAATGCTATTTAATAAATGCAATATATAATATAACAAAATACAAATTTCTACAGGTGGCATGTATGTTTCTGGAAATGTTTTGTGTGTATTAAATGTTTATGGGTAACTAATACTGAAAAATTGTTATATTAAGAACTACGAATCAAGCTTATAGTTAAACTATATATTAAAAAAACTAATATAAAAAAATTGTTACTAAAATAAAATAAAAAAAAGATCAAAATAAAAAATCTATTTCAGCTAGTTGCTTAATGAACAAAAATACAGATTTAGAAACTTGAGCACATATGTTTGCATATTATTATATCCATTTCAAGGCATAATATGAAAACATCTTTTAACACAAGGTACCTGTTCACCATATGCTTCTTGAAGTTCTGGTTTTTCTAAATCCTCTTGTAGGGCGTTGGGAGCTGAGATGGGTGTTACACCAGCTGACTTGGCGGCTTGACTCACTGCCTCAGAGAGTGACAGTTTGGGCCCATCACTCTTTACCATCTAGGAGACACACAATAAGAAAAAATGTTGTTTACTGTGATATTTCAGGAGAGGCAAACCAGTCTGAATGAATACAAAGACATCAGGAATTTGTGTACATTATCTCAATGTTAACATGTAACTGCATGAAACTGAACATTTACCTTCCTGCGCTTTGCCGGCATCCCAAGCAGATATGCATCAGAGAGAGGAGGCTGGGCCTTGATCTTCCTCTGACTGATCTGATCTTGTCTGATAATAGGAACCCACTCCTACAAACAACACAGCACATCAAACCACACTCAGAAAAACATCTCACATGTTCCATGATCTGACCGGTAAAAAGTGATACCACCAGATGCCTCGAGTAGGTCATATTTTTCCAAAAATGTTGTTAAATTTAATGTAAAGTACTAAATCTGTAGAAATGTTTTGGTGGACACATTGTTTATGCAGTGAACGAAAGAAAATCAACTGACAGGAGGCAACACTGCTGCCCAGGTTTCAGCATCTCTTCCGGTTTCCTCTCCTCCGACAGCTCCCTCTCCTTCCCTAGCTGGACCTCCCACTGCTCCTGCTTCCTGGGAGGAGGCCAGAGCTTCTTCTGCTGTAGTAGCAGGTGTTGGATAGAGACTGTCCCCCATCTGAACCATGTATGGGAGACGTTATATACGAGACCATACAGTACATGAGAACAGACTGTTAAACATCTAAAGCCAAGTATGTACATATCCAGTCTTCAATGCCCAAAGCAACTGCATTTCACTGTAAATCCATATATCACCATCAAACCCTTTTATGTTTATTTACCTCCACGTTCTGAGGCTCAGGATCCTGTATGGGCCTCTCTACTGATTCTTCACTCTGAGAAAAAATACATATGCATTTATGGCAATGCAAAATGTCATTCGAGATCCATGTAACTTCCGTGGTGTAATATTTCTTGAATGAAATGAGACATTTAAATAGAATTTAAAAAACAAGGTATGCTATCACTTGATTTTTTCCCTCACTGATTGTTCCTGTAGATGAACGCTAGAGAATAGTTCTAGCAAAACCAAGGTCATGGGTTTGATTACGGTTTATTCCAGACACATGAATTTAAATTAAATGTCTACTATTACAACCCTTATTACATTAATGTTAACTATTACATTTTTTTTATATAAAGGTTGCATTACCTAGAACAGAATCTTAATGGCTAAATAGAATGAACAGGCCATGTTCAAACTAAACACTGTTCACAGTATGTTAACTAAGACCATCTTGACTATGCAAACACCCAGCACTACACACTAACCAACCTTCATAACTGGTGGAATCTTAAAATAAATTAATTAATTCTGTGCAAAATGTGTGGAATCAAACCTGTGTGCGGATGATGTAATGAGTGATCTGTTCCTCTGTGATGGGGATGTGCTCCAGTATCACTTGCAGCCTCATGGTCATCATACTGGTTAACCAGTTCGCCAGGCTAGGGTTAACCTCAGCTGACATTGTCCTCTAATAGAGAGGAGACATGTAAATTCACGTTAGGGATTCATTGAGAATACTTGAACATATATATATATATATATATATATATATATATATATACACACTTCTCTCACAGAAAAGATATGAGTAAATCCCTTTTTTTTTTTTTTTAATATGTACATTAAATTTTAATATCTCTTAACATTTTAATAACTATTTTAATATCCCCTAATATTTTCAGGTTTTCCATGACTGCGAAACCCTGTTTGATGTGTCGAACCCCTAACGCCTTTATCATTAATTGCTAAGTTTCCTGCATCGACGCAAGCCCCCACCAACATGGAAATGTCTCCTCCGCAATTTTATTTACTGTGAGCAGGTGTAGGATGAACAATAAAAGAATAACCAAGACGAAAGGGGGTGTAGGAGTCTGACGTCAGTTGTTTTGGGTACTAACAATGCGGTGATTGATGACGGCAGTAAGGGCACTTTGTTCTCCGTTCAGACAGTAGAGGTTGAGGGCCAGACACTCAAAGAGAGCCCGGTTACACAGCTGCAGGAGCCGAGGTCCAAACGTTTGATCTGAAGAAATAAAACACACATTAATAATAATTATTAATCTAATAATAATAATTACTAAATAATGATCTAATAATGACAAATATTTGGTGAATACATGTTGTGTTTATGAATCTAAATAGAGACTGATCTCATGTCACGATGCTACTCGTCTAGACATACCGGTGCAATGCAGAATGTGGGTGGCGATGCCTGCAAGTTGCTGTCTGAGAAAAGCCCGGTTCGTCTGGGTGATATCCACCCCATCACGGACTGCGATGGTTGACTAGATGGGATGGACAGGAAGCATAAACCTCAAATTTGCATTAGTTCCACTGTGGCAAAGAAAATCTTTGGCATACTTTGACTTCATATCATATAAAATCATATATTGTATTTGCAGTAATCCACTCACAATGGAAGTCTAGGCACAACACATTCCTGAGACTTTCACTTTAAATTTTACAGTGCTTGTTACAAACCGAGGGATCAGTGGAATTCTTTTGTGTAGTAATCGACAGTGTCACAGACACTTTTGTATAGTTAGTTTTTAAAGAGTCGAGAAACGATCCAGGGATTCTTACAAAACTCTCTGTGATGTATTCCTCAAGTTCAGCAATTAAGTCATCAGCAGCTGCCTAAAAAAACAGAAAGAAAAAATAAGATGAAGTAAGAGATGGAAAGATGGACTATACAGGAGAGGACAAAGATGTAAAATCGAGCAACTGCATAAACACCTCAGAAACTTAAGTGTAAAGTAAGAAATGGGATGTGAGACAGAACTTCCAGAAACTGTTTTCAAATAGTTCTGACATGTCTTCAATGCAGGGATCGCAAACTACCAGAAAAAGTTTAATATGGCTATTTGTGTTCATTTTGTCCCTGCAACAATTCTGTGGACTGCGAGCAAGCTGAAAGATAATGCACAATGCTCTGTGTACATTCTTTGACTGCTGCCAGCGATAACATCTTGTATGCTGCATTAAATAATGTAAATATCCTTCTTTGCGCTTTACTGCAGTTATATTCATCTGTGTTAGTGTTGAAGTTGTATTATCCTGTCAGGGTTAGTAAAGTCAAGTTCACACTACAGGATTTTAAGCCTGATTTAAGCCCAGTTTAAAAGTCAACGAGCTCGCCGACAGGTCGGGCTGTGATCGGGGAAAATCAGTGTGTGATCAGCGCTCGGCAATCTTTATGTGTGAACTACTCAAAGACGCATCAAACAGGCTCGCTGATGTCTCAACCGACGCCTCACCAAATATCTAGCAAATATCCAGACCAGTCAGCCGACTCAACATCACATGGTGTCAGGTGTCACAACGAGCTACAGCCAATGAGAGAGCAAGGCATGGGTTGAGGTCAGAGGAAGAAAAACGAGATGGTCCTCACTGCAGAACACAAGATCCAGGGGGCGTGGTTGGATCCAGATCCAACTCCTCCCACCTTAGGATTTTAAGCCTGATTTAAGCCCAGTTTAAAAGTCAACGAGCTCGCCGACAGGTCGGGCTGTGATCGGGGAAAATCAGTGTGTGATCAGCGCTCGGCAATCTTTATGTGTGAACTACTCAAAGACGCATCAAACAGGCTCGCTGATGTCTCAACCGACGCCTCACCAAATATCTAGCAAATATCCAGACCAGTCAGCCGACTCAACATCACATGGTGTCAGGTGTCACAACGAGCTACAGCCAATGAGAGAGCAAGGCATGGGTTGAGGTCAGAGGAAGAAAAACAGCAGAAGCAAAATGGCTTTAAAAAAAATTTTGGACAAGAAATTGAGTGAAATTAAACCACGGGATATTCAAGTTGTTAAGGGCACTCCAACGCAGTTGTTATGCTTTTTGGGGCTTATTTTTATTTGGAGGTCATTGTAAATATTTTAGATTGCTGCTACTCAACATTTTAGATGTTTCCCTTATGTAACAAAACCCATTTCAGGTTTTGGAGTCTCTACTAATGATCTGATTAGTCTAATCAGGCGTGTGTGTTTGATTAGGGAGGCATACAAGACGGGCAGTTTTTCAGGATCAGCATTGGGAATCAGGGCACTCTGACATTACTAAAGAACAACTTACGGTGATGTTGGCCTCTGTGGGCTCACGGCCTTGCAGGAAATGCTCAGTGAAGAACTGAGCGAGTTGGGGCTGGATACGACCCAGTGGGTGGTGCTGCCCGTGGAGCAACAACACCATGTCCACCATGGAGAAGTTCTGACAGACCAAAGCCAAAAGATCACCGAAGAAACCTAAACATGTATACAGGTTCTTTAGTTTTCCTCATTCTGCTGGGAAAAAAAAGGAAATGAACTAAAAGAAAACTCATTAACCCCAAAGAGCTCACCCATAGCATCTCCAGTACCAGGGGTGAAGATGTTACTAGTTTGGGAGAGCCTCTGGATGAACTGAGCGATGCTCTCGGTTTCGTTTTGAGGAGTACCCAAAGAGCCCATCATGGTGGACAGGACGCCCTGCACTATCCCAGTGAAGAGCTCAGGGTTCAGACCTTCATCGGCTGTAGCAGCCCCAGGAGTGCTGGCTGCGTTTGGTGGGGCAGTGGGAGCGGTGGGGGTCGAGGTTGGAGGCTGTCCCGCAGGAGGCTGAGAGAAAAGTGGTTGGGAAGCCTGATGACAGAGATGCATAAAACTGTTTTATACACACCATGCATTACAAAAGCCAGTGAAAATGGCAGAAACCTAGTGTTCTAGCCTGTGAAGTGAACAGGAGCTGTCGAGATCCAAAAATGGTAAAAAGCCTCAGAATGTGTTGCTCAAGATAATCGGTTCATATAAGCTTTTGTCATTTTTGGTAGGACTGCACAATATCTCCAAATAAAATCGTAACACTATATGGCTTATGTGCAATTAAGCTTTTATTCTGGCAGTTTGTCAGCAAATAAATATATGCGCTGCATGATTCAGAGTAAGGCACAGATGGTTTTCATGCTTGCAGCTCATGATAGTGTTTCAGCTTTTACTGTGAACTGATGTGGTAAAACCAAACATACTCTCAAACTGCTCTGACCACTAAAATAATAAATCATGAGCTGTAAATGTGTAAACGAACACTGCATGCTTTACTCTGCAGCATGCGATACATATATTTATTTACTGACAAACCACCAAAATAAAAGCTCAATGGTTTTAATGTTTGAAAATGTATTGTAATAATAAAATCTGGAAAAAAGTCTGTAAAGCCAAAGGAGGCTATTCACCTGCATGAAGTCTGTGACCCCCTGGATGAAGGTAGGGACCCCAGGCATGGTGACCGTTATTGAAGGGCCCTGGCCGCCTGCGGCAACAGCTCCTCCCAGTAGAGACCCCAACAACTGCTCCAGGTTTCCCCCTAAAGGATTCTCCTGAGGAGGTGGCGGTGGAGATCCAGGTTGAGGAGTGCTGGTACTGGTACCATTAGACTGTGTGGACCCAGAGCCACTTGTGGTGGTGGATGGAGTGCTTGTGGAAGTGGATGAGGAGAAGGTGAATGATTGTGAGGAGGATGTTGTGGTTTGGCTGGCTGTGGATGCAGAGAACAAAAAAATATATTATACTATACCCTAAACAGAGGCATTTTACATCAGTATTGCATAAAACATTTTTTAGTCTTAAGAGAATATCAGGCATATTCTGACCTCATTTGAGCTGATCCACATGTCAGTTATCAAATAAAATACTCAGAACTCATTATATGTTATCAATTTTAAACAAAGCAGTGTATGTATTACTACAAATTCAAGTTTTATCCAACTGTACCCATCTGCCCTGCAGCTCCTGACAGAAGCTGGCCGACCAGTCCACCAATCATCTGATTCAGAGCAGCGGGAGGGAAGTGTCCAGCCTGAGGGGAAACACACATATCTGCATAAAACCAACACCCAATGAGCTAAGACTTCTATAAAAATTTATCATAATGCACGACTGCTTCGGAATTTAGGGAACCGCAACTTCCAGTGCAGTGCATTGCATGAGAATATTGAGGAAATTAAGCACAAAATTAAATCTTGTTGAAGCGTCCCAACAGGACAAAGCAATACTGATATTCCACCTTTATGATAAAGGTAAAGCTTACGGAACTCATTACAAACACGTTCTGTTTTAATATTAAAATGTTTACTACTACAGTTAATTATATATATATATATATATAATATACTATAATATTATTATATGTGATAGACACTAATTTGAAATAAGAACACAATACACAAGAATACACTCAAAGCAATACTGATATTCCACCTTTATGATAAAGGTAAAGCTTACGGAACTCATTACAAACACGTTCTGTTTTAATATTAAAATGTTTACTACTACAGTTAATTATATATATATATATATATAATATACTATAATATTATTATATGTGATAGACACTAATTTGAAATAAGAACACAATACCGAAGAATACAATCTTTTAATGGAGATTTTAGAGGAAATATGAAGGCTTGGCATGTACAGAGTTCATTAAAAAAATTTAATCAAAACCACTTCAAAATTAATTTCACAATACATACATTCATGTGGTGAAACACATTAATTCCTGTCTGGAATTTACACCTCTATATTCCAGAAATATCATGGGAATTTCATTCACCTGTCCCGGCTGTTGGCCCATCATCGGTGGAACAGCTGCTCTGAGGTTGATAGTGGCCCCCCTCGGGGTGAAAGTGGGGCTGGCCATCCTGTGAGTAAAGGAGGGTCTAGTGAAAACCACTCTGGCCTGAGGTGGGTAAGGGGGCATGGGGGGTGGAGTGGAGCCAGTGCCCACGTTTGCTGCAGGAGGGGTGGTCTGTTGCCCCTGCTGGCCAGTAGAGGCAGCGTTTGCCATGGCCATGGCTTGCTGAGAGACTTGATGCACAATGGCTTGCATGAATTCTGGAGGTAGACCTGGAATCTGAACAGTAGGGGGGGCACCTGCAACATGCAAACATGTGTATCATATAAACACGCTCATTTTGGTGCAAATCACACAAAATATTAACGTTATTATAATTTTTATAATTATAATATATAATTTATATTATTTTTAAATTATTTTAATTTGTTTCTACACACACACACACACACATAAATAAATACAGTATTTTGTCTATATTTTGTTACAATTCATATATATAAAATACATGAACTAAAACAAGTAACTACTCACACCCAACATGTTATGATCATTTATCTCCTTATAACATAACAAAACTATTCATAAAATACAGCAAATATTTTAAGCGCCTCTCTGGGGATGTACAGCCATGGCCAAAATTTTGGCAGTGACATAAATTTTGTGTTTTGCAAAGTTTGCTGCTTAAGTTGTTGTGGTGTTCATTCACATTGTTTCTAGATTATTGTGTAGAGTGATCAGATGATGGCCTCACATGCAAGGAAATTGCTACAAAGAATATTGCACCTGAAAGAACCATTTACCGGATCATCAAGAACTTCAAGGAGAGGTTCGACTGCAGTGAAGAAGTCTTCAGGACGTCCCAGAGTGTCCAGCAAGCGCCAGGACTGTCTCCTCCTGAGGAGTCAGCTACGGAATCGTGTCTCTACCAGTGCAGAGCTCGCTCAGGAATGGCAGCAGGTTGGCGTGAGAGCACAGTGAGGCCAAGACTTTTGGACAACGGCCTGGTGTCAAGAAGGGCAGCAAAGAAGCCACTTCTCTCAAAGAAAAACGTCAAGGACAGACTGAAATTCTGCAGGAAGTACAAGGATTGGACAGCAGAAGACTGGTGCAAAGTTATTTTCTCTGATGAAGCTCCCTTCCGACTGTTTGGGACATCTGGAAAATCAATTGTTTGGAGAAGAAAAGGTGAACGCTACCATGAGTCCTGTGACGTGCCAACAGTGAAGCATCCTGAGACCATCCATGACTGGGGTTGGTTTCCAACCAAGGGAGTGGGCTCTCTCATAATTCTGCCCAAAAACACTGCCATGAATAAAGAATGGTATCAAATGTCCTGCAAGAGCGACTTCTTCCAACGATCCATGAGCAATTTGGTGATGATTTGTGCATTTTCCAGCATGATGGAGCACCATGTCACAAAGCAAGAGTGATAAAGAAGTGGCTCGAAGATCATTACATTGAAATTTTGGATCCGTGGCCAGGCAACCCCCGGATCTCAATCCCATAGAGAACCTGTGGTCAGTCCTAAAAAGGCGAGTGGACAAGCAGAAGCCCACAAATTGTGATCAACTCCGAGAACTAATAAGGCAAGAATGGATCGCCATCAGTCAGGATTTGGCCCAGAAGCTAATATCCAGCATGCCAGAGCGAATTGCAGAGATTATGAAGAACAAGGGTCAACACTGTAAATATTGACTCATTATATTTTTTTGCCAATAAAAGCCTTTAAAAATTATGATATGCTTATCATTGTTTTTCAGTATTCCATAGACACGTGGAAAAAGAATCTGCAAATACTGAAGCAGCAAACTTTGCAAAACACAAAATTTATGTCACTGCCAAAACTTTTGACCATGACTGTATTTCAGACTATTTAAAGACTAACCAGGTTGTCCAGTGCCAGCAGCATTCTGTTGACCATTTGTCTGTGCAGCATTGCCAGAGTCTGTAACATATTAAACAATTGATTTAAATTAAAATAGGAAAAATGGTTACAACCCTTGCACACACATACAAAAGAAACCCACCATCAATGTTCATCTGCATCATCACTACAGGCTCCAAGGTTTGATGACTGATCCGGATGACTCTAGGCCCTGGCTGTCCGCTCTGCTGATTGGCTGGACCAGTCTGACTGGCAGGCGTTGGTCCCTGGCCTTGCTGATCTGATTGGCCAGTAGACTGAGGCTGACCATCAGCTGCTGGTCTGCCATTGGCAGACATGGTCACAGTACTTCCAAGATTCAACTGCAGAATGTTAAAAGTTAATTGACTTGTTTTAATTTGGCCTACTTCAACAAATTACCATTATAGTACCTGTCGTCTCAGTATTTCTGGCAACTCTGGAAAATTTACTTCTACCAAAAACACCTCAGTACTCATCTATGAAGAGCTCTACAAACTTTCACTTTCAGGGTTATGCAGTGCATGTTTCCCACTGCACAAGTCTCACAGACCACATCCTTACCTGCGCTGGAAGGTGATGCACACCCCCTGGAGTAAGCACAGAGGAGGTATAGTGGGACATGGGGCGGATAACATGCAGGTGTCGAGGAGGGTTGCTCAGGAGGTTACACCGTAAGTCACTCAGGGCAACCAGGGCATTTCCCAAGAGACGGAGGGCCTCCCCCACGAGGTTGAGAATGCGTTGGTCCTCATCCCTCTCTTGGGTCTGTTGTTCAAAAAGAAAAAAAACAGATATAAATATTTAACCTATTTAATGAAATGATGCACAAATGCCAATTATAACAACTATATAATTACAAAACTTTAAAAGTTATGCCATATTTTTGCCATATACAATACCATCAGTTTGGGGTCGGTAAGATATTTTACTGTTTTTTAAAAACAGCTGTGCTGCTTAATATTGTTTTGGATTTGGATGTTCAGGATTCTTTAATGAATGAGAAACATAAATCTTTTTTAAAATTATAAAATGTTTTTACTGTCACTTTCGATCAATTTATCGCGCCCCTTGCTGAATAGAAGTATTAATTCTAAGCTACAGGATCTGAGCTGTTTAAGCAGTATCACTTGAAACAATGAATCACTAAAATACTGATACATGATAGCATTGCTAATCTAATTGTTTCAACTAATTTTTCCTGTTCTGCCTACTGAAAATGTGAAAAGATGTATTTTTGGCTGAATGACTTATCATGGCCTCACTTCCAAAATTAATTTGCATTCACATCAAAGTAATTATGGCGCCTGAGCTTTACATTTATGACGAGAAAAAAACATTTATGACGTGTGGGCTTCTTACATTGTTGTTGTAGTCTGCAGTTGTGGCCGCCTCTAGAATGAGGTGAGCTCTCTGAATGAAGGGCTGGAGTCTCTCCTCCACTCTCCTCAGCTCTGTTAACATCTCTACCATTTCAGCTGGGCTTGGATGGCTGATGGGAAGACAGCAACAGGATCATCATAAATCAATGTTTCCAAATGCAATTTGCATTAAACACTGAACGTCAGGGCATCACTTTAATACACTCATGATAGCGAAAGGAAAACATAGGTATACACAAACTGCTACTCGGTTCACAGATTACTGTGTAAGAGCAGGTGAAGTAGAGTATGGTTAAGTAGTGAATAAATCAAACAGAACATACTCTGCTTAGTCAACAAAACAAGATGGCTTACACTAAACATAACCTTTAGTTTGACACTTGGAAAGCAAGTCACTAGTGGTAAGAATGGTGGTTTGTCTGACTTTTAAAACCGAGTAGGATACAGGAGTACTGGGAGCTTCGCTTTTCAGTGGCTCATGGACTCCCACTGATGGTTTTAAGCATCTGCACAGATTAAATGCACATGAAACCAAGAAAATGTGACTCATCATCTGTGTGGAGTGTTATTGTATGTATTGTATTATATCAACAACAACAAAAATTGAGGGTCCTGCACTCTTTTCAATCCACATGTGACATGATTTCAAGTCATAAATTCTTCCAAAAAGAGTAAAAAATTCAATCCTTAAAATTAATTTGCTCTGTATCCAAAAAAGGATTTCATGGCAAGATGCTAGCAATATTCTTTTATTGTTAAAGTGCAAAAAATAAAGTGCTCAGTGTATTTAAAATCTACAGTACAACAAACGGTTTTGGCCACACAGGACCTTCCCTTTTTTTGGATACACAGCAAATTAATTTCAAGTACTGTATTATCATCCGCTCTGGTTTTTTGATAACACCACATTGATCACATGCTTTGGAGTCAATGTCTCAAATGGACAATAAAATCATTGTTTACCAAAGGAGGAAACATGAAAATTAGAGAACCAGTTAATAAATAAAACTACCATCAGGGATAAAACAACAGATAAAAGAGACTTTTATGGAATTTAAGGTTACTTAAAACTTATTCAAAGATACTGCAGAGTTATTTAAGAGTAAGCTAGCTTATAATATCTTGTAATTTATAATATTATATATATTTTACCGTTCAAACGTTCGGGGTCAGTATTCATCAGTCATGTTGTTACAAAAAAATTCTATTTAAAATAAACGCTTTTCTTTTGAATATTCTATTCATAAAAGAATCCTAAAACTGTTGTCAAAATTGATAATAAAAAGAAATGTTTCTTGAGCACCAAATCAGCATATTAGAATGGTTTCTGAAGGATCATGTGACACTGAAGACTGCTGTAATGGCTACTGAAAATTCAGCTTTGCATCACCATTAATAAATTACATTTTAAAATATATTAAAATAGAAAACCGTTATTTTTAAATTGTAATAATATTTCACAATATTAATGTTTTCACTGTATTTCTGTTTAAATAAATGCAGCCTTGGCGAACATAGGAGACTTCTTTCAAAAACATTTAAAAAAAAACTCTTAGTGACCCCAAATTTTTGGATGGCACTGTAGATATAATTATTCATTATGTAAATAGTTTAATAATCATAAATAGAATTATATACAGTTTTACGCAGTGAGGTTAATCAAAGTGGCAAATTTACATTTCTTGACCTGATGTCAAATGTCAACAATGTCTAAGGTAGACTGAACTGAAATCATGCCTACTCCTTCAATAGTGAAACTCAATCTCCTGGTTTAAAGAACTCCCTCTGTTTCACCTCACACTGTAGGCGGTTGATTTTAAAATGTCTGTACATTTCCCACAAATTTCATTATTGGGCCAAACCAAAAGGTAAAATGAGACAAAAGGAACATTGTTGTCAGGTGTTTATGAAACTTAAAGACAGAAACTTTGTTAAATTTGTTAGTCATTCTTCAGAAAAAAACTTAATCTATCTTTTATGTGGCAATTCACTTTAGTACAGTCATAGTTTAAGAAACAATAAAGATATAACCAAAAATAGAATTGGAGATTTAATTTTTTTTTATCTGGATGTTTCTTATTCAATTATCATAGAGGTGAGACCAGAAAAATATTGTTATACTGTCAAATTGTATGTATCATAATTACCAGGCTGTAATGCTCCCAAAAACATACTTTAGAAACCACCTGATTTTCTACTCACAATACCAAAGCCAGGGTAAGAGGAAGAAGTCTGAGCAACTACGAACCTTTATCAGCTTTTTGGAGTAAATCAACACTAAATGGTACAATTGGACATTCATGGACCCATTTAAAAAAAAAAAAAACTAAAATGCCCCAATGTGTTTAAATAAAATCATGACAGAGTGACATTATGACTGCTCTATGTAAGATGGTTAGTCCTTATTTTAACTTGACTTATATTTTTGACTCATAAATTCCATTAACTTCAATTTAATTAAAAGCATGGCTCGATAGGAGCAAAAAAGGCTTAGCAAAACAAAACTACTTAAGGAACAATAAATCCAAAAATTTATATTTTTGTCAACATACTCAAGCCATTCCAAACCCATGTGATGTTTTTCTTTCCCCATGGAACACAAAAAGAGGATTTTTAAAGAATCATTATGCATCTCTTTTACATACAACACCACTGTTCAACTATAAAACAATCAATTCTCATTTTGTGTTTATTTTTGGATTAATTATTCCATGAAACTACATTGGAAAAATAGAAAAATAATACATTCATTAATTAAGATTTATTATATTAAGCAAATAATTCAATTATAATTATAACCGGTCCTACCTGAGGCCTGCAGGAGGGGGTGGAGCACCCTCAGTCTGGGTGGAGGAGGAAGAGGATGGTGGGGTACTTGACGGAGGAGGAGAAGTGTCCATGGGCTGTACAGTAGGAGATGGAGTGGAAGTGGAGGAGGTGGGTGGAGGTGCAGAGTCCTCCTGGGATGCTGAGCCATCCTCGAGCTGCCCCTATGAAAGAACGCAGAGATAAGGGAATAATCAATAAAAAATGTATATGCGCATTTATTTCTTCCTGATACCACTGTAAGCAATAAGCCAAGTAATTCTCAGCAATACTGCTTACCTCCAGTCTTTGGATCACAGCATTGGTGTCTCTCAGCAAGTTCTCAGCCAATAGCAGCCGCAGTCTGGGCTCACTTTGCAATGACTGGTCCAAATCAATCTGAACATTCACAGAGCCACTGGTCTGGAAGAAAGAATTATATGTAATTATTGTATGGAAATTATTGTATATATGTCATTTTTTTTGTATCCGTTTAAATGTTACATTTGTCTTTAAGAATAAAACAAAAATATTTTTCTTGTTTTTATTTTCAAATGTAACAAATTGAACATAAAAATGTGTATGTGTGTATATGTATAATATATATATCTCTATATATATATATGAGCAATATCACTCGAGTACGAGAGCGATACCGGCTCTATATCAGCATGGCTGTGATTAGGCCAGAGGCACGAGGCCGCGTGCCGGTATCAGCGATACCGATATAGAGTATCTGTATACTGATATAGAGCCGGTATCGCTCTCGTAAGAGAGTGATATTGCGTTTATACAACAGTTCGACGGAACGTGTGCAATTGTTATTAGTGATGAGGTTATAAGAGAGAAACAATGCGGCAAGACGTGCATCCAAATGAGAGAGAGAGAGACGAGAGACCTAGACGTTTCTTCTTATATTAACTAACGTACTCTACGATTAGCTCAGTGAATAATAAAAACAAAACAAAACATAGACCCGGCTAGAACAAGCGGAGTGATACAAAATTGTGAAAGGGTGTTCCTGTAGCAATACCAGTACAATATCTCACGGTTCTCAACCAATCAGATTTGAGAACCAGAATGAACTGTTGTATAAATCTCTCTCTCTCTCTCTCTCTGTATATATATATATATATATATATATATATATACACAGACAGACAGACAGACAGACAGACACACGCATACGCACTCGCACACTCTCACACACACACACACACTCACACTCACACTCACACTCACACTCACA
>NW_015538055.1:3036010-3049054 GCF_001515605.1 Sinocyclocheilus anshuiensis
TTCCAGTTCCTGCCAATATCCAGCAATTTCGCACAGCCATTGAAGAGGAGTGGACCAACATTTCACAGGCCACAATCAACAACCTGATCAACTCTATGCGAAGGAGATGTGTTGCACTGCGTGAGGCAAATGGTGGTCACACCAGATACTGACTGGTTTTCGGAGCCCCCCCTGACCCCCCCAATACAGTAAAACTGCACATTTTAGAGTGGCCTTTTATTGTGGCCAGCCTAAGGCACACCTGTGCAATAATCATGTTGTCTAATCAGCATCTTGATATGCCACACCTGTGAGGTGGATGGATTATCTCGGCAAAGGAGAAGTGCTCACTAACACAGATTTAGACAGATTTGTGAACAATATTTGAGAGAAATAGGCCTTTTGTGTACATAGAAAAAGTCTTAGATCTTTGAGTTCAGCTCATGAAAAATGGGGGCAAAAACAAAAGTGTTGCATTTATAATTTTGTTCAGTGTATATATAGAGATATATATACACACATATATATAGAGATATATATACACACATATATATATGCTTGTTCTATGCAAGTCTCTTATGCTAGCCAAGGTTGGCTGCTTTTTTATTTTTAATAAAAAAACAGCAATATTATGAAATATTACAATTTAAAAAAAAAATCTATTTTAATATATTTTAACATGATATTTATTTCTCTGATAGCAAAGCTGAATTTTCAGCATCATTACTCCAGTCTTCAGTGTCACACGATCCTTCAGAAATCATTCTAATATGCTGGTTTGGTGCTCAAGAAACATTTCTCATTATTACCAACATTGAAAACTGTTCTGCTGCTTAAAATATTTGTGGAAACCTTGATGCATTTATTTTTTCAGGAATATCTGAAGAACATAAAATTCAAAAGAACAAAATTTCTCTGAAATAGAACTCTCTTTAACACTCTAAATGTTTTTACCCTCACTTTTGATCAATTTAACGCATCCTTGTTGAATAAAAACATGAATTTGCTTATTTTTGCATGCAATTTCCCCCACTACAAAAGAGCTCTCTTTAGTTCACAATGGTCCTCACCCCCGTGCTGGTACTGACACGTGGATTTCTTGCACTGTCTCCCAGGCCTGTCAACATCTGCTGAATGGACATCTAAGAAAAAAGAATACATTAAGCAAAAAGTACCAATATCAAGCTATACAAGTGATACTGACTGAGTATAAAAAAATCTCCACCTGAACTTGCTGAGGATCCATAATGTTAACCGGAACATTAAAAGTACCCAGCATAACATAGCTGTTGGCGTTGCGGTCATGCGTAGGCCCAAGAGGGGTCCCTTGAGAGCTACTGGTTGAGTTTGGGTTCTGATTTCCTCCCTGTGTCGCCCCAGAGGACCCTGGAACGCCACCCGAGTCGGAGCCCTGTTGGTTGGTCTGCGGTGGGGCCCGCTCTACCAGGTGAATTACTTTTCCGTCCACGTCTAGACAGATATGGATGAACAGGGACAAGTACAGAAAAGTCACAAGACTGCAAAGGGGATATTATTCAAAAGCACATGCTGAAATGTATAAATAAATGTGTAGTTTTGCTACACTTTTTCAACTGAATTTGTTTTCTATGGAATCGTATGTACAACGTCAATGGAGTTCCCTCGAAGGATTTGTAAACTGCTGTTTTTATGCAAATCAACTCACTGTACTCTGTTAGGGTTCTCTCATCTTGAAGTACTCTGCCCTGGTAAATGAGTCTTTGTTTGTCAACGGGAATTCCAACAGAGGGTGATATGTGCTCCTTGAACTCTTTCACAGTCATCTACAGCGAAAGGAGAAGCTGTCAATTCAAAAGACAACTGGCAGACAGTGGATTTCTGTCTTTACCTGCGATCACATGACTACTTCTTCACCTTAAATTGTGGTTAAATGCAGAATGCCAACTCATCATTATAAAGGACATGTGACAATATGCATAATAGGAAAAAAAAATCCAGCTTACCTGTGCCTGAACTGTGTAACTCCTGCTCAGGGAGTCCAGAGTTTTCACAGTCACCTCTATGTTATTGTTTGGTTGTTCTTCCATACTGTCTGTATTACGCTAGAAAGCAATGATAACCAGGCAGAAAGTAAAAATAAATAATAATAATAATCTGCTGCCTACCACTGAACACATAAAATCCTATAATAAACTACGTCACAGCGAAGGAAAACTGTGTTACATCACACACAGGCCACAATTGATACCCAGCTGTCATGTACACCCCACCTTTCCAGAAGTTTCTTAATTTACTCGAAGCATATTCTAGAAACATATGCTTTCAGATAGTAAAAGCTATTGAACTCTAAACTACAAAAACAGAAAAAGTCCAGGACACCTGCTACAAACAACCTGCTAACAGTCACTTGCTGCTAAATAACCATCAAACAAGCGTTTATGTAGCGTTTTTAAGATAGCATATGTCCATTTATTAAAAATACATTACTTATTCACGCATTTCGCCTCATTGTCACTGATAAACTAAACAATTAGTAGTAAAGAGACGAATTAAAGTGCGCTCGAGCTGTGCGAACATGTTAGCTCTCCTATGTTTGTCCTACCTCGAGTCGCGGTTATTCCTGGTTGAAATTCGCTGTTTTGCATATACGCAATACTTTCTGAGTTTACTAACAGTATGGCTGTAATTTGTGCTTGTTTGTGTCAAACCGACTAGTTAATACACTGATGTAGCGAAGCTAAAAGCATCGCGCTATCATGCTAGCCGGTGTTGCGCTACAAGCTCAAGGAAGTGTGCGATGACGTCACGGCGTTGTCAGAAAATCCGCTGTAAAGAACTGCATGTTTGAAATTAATAAATTAGCAGTTTGGCATGTGAGGTATTAATTACTTCAATATTAAAAGTAATAATAATAAATATTTGTGGAATAATAAAATAGCATTTTTACACTTGTTTACACAGACAGCACACACAAGGCCTAGAGCTGGACTATGCTATTATGAGATGTAGCATTTAAAACACAAAACTCTTAATGGATTTCACCTTTCGTATTTCTTCAGTTTGCCTTTGATTACGCAAAAATAATTCACCTTCGGTTTTAATTAACATCCATATACTACAATGCATATAGATAGCCTACAGTAAATGTGTAGTCTATTAGTGTGCCATTTAATGATAGGCTTGATTTCCTTTTCAGCAGTGGTCTGTGGAACAGTCAAAGACCACAATTTCCATTTATGTTATGCATTTATTTCATGGTTGGAAAGATTTTTCTGCTCTCAATAGTCAATAGTTCTTTTATACCCACATAACAAAATCTGTACATACGTTTGAACGAAATATGTGGTCATAGTTTGGACACTTAGCATTGTAATGTCAACACTGAGATCAACAAAGATGATTGAGCAAAGGCAACAAAATGTTTTCATTTTGTGATCTTTATATGAAATAGCCATCTGTAAATTAACTTAGCAATTAAAAGTGGATAACTTCCACTAAATATCTGTGATCAACAACACTGACTGCTATGCAAAGAAAAAAAAACAGTGATGCAGCATATTAATTATTGACATATAAGTACAGTGAGGGGGCAACGGAAAATGGAAAAAGATGAACGAAGGTGGGCCTAATTGGGAGCATGAGAAGCGGAAGTGGCCCTGTGGAACAGTGCAGAGGCGTCAACTGATGAGAAAATTCGTTCAAGCGCGATATATATCAATGTATGGTGCATAAAAAAAACTTGACCATGCATAGTGCAGTTAATGCCATCCGCCACTGGCATCTGATAAGGCACTGCTTAGTGAAAGTTTCTTTTAAATACACTCTTAAAAATACCAAGAGGCTTTTTGCAGTGATGTCACAGAAGAACCATTTTTTGTTTTCCCAAAGAACCTTCCAGTAAACAGTTCTTTAAAAAATAACCATTTTTTTCTTAGTGTGAAGAACATGTTAAAAAACGATCAACTGTATAAACTATATAAACTGCTTAAATGCAAAGATACTGTACGTGTGAACATTGCGCCTTTCTTTTTCTAGCAAAAATTACAATGTGAGTTGACAGTTATGAAGCAATTTCTCACTCCCACAGGTCACCAGCAGATACAGAAATCTCCACAGTCCAGATCTACATCAACCGTGCTGCAGTGTGATAAATGAGAATTCACATGTAAGACTTCTGCTTGTAGCACAATGATCTGATCTTATCATGGGACAGACTGCATTTAAAAAATATTTGATATTTAATGTAATAGAATAAAATACATTATGAATTAATTATTTATTACAAATGTTGTATTACTATAAATTGTATACTAATATTCAATGCACAGCCTGCTTAGTTTATTGTTGTTTAACATGTTTAAATAGTCTCACCAGTTATAGGATCCAACAATAAAGAAGTCCGTTTCAGCGGAAGATGGATGGCGTAAACAAATTAGTTAGAAATTGTGACACAAGTGACTGTTTATTCCATAAATCATGTACCCTGAAAATGTAAATGAGTTAGTCCACAAACAAACAAACAGGCGCCTGGTAAAAGTGTAGTAAACAGTATGCAAATAATTCCAGTAGTCATTCCTATTGTTCCCGCACATTTTGAATCACATTTCTATGACCTTTCCAGATATTTTTTTTCATTAATACTTGCAGACAAGTTTTACTGTACACAAGAATAAACCTACAAAAATGTATGTTAATATGCAAACATATAGATTTTATCCATTACTTTTTTTTAGAAAACCTGTCCCAGTAAAGCCTTTTCCAGGCTTGGGACATTGTAAAATTCCTTGATATTTATAGGTTTTACATGACTTATTATTCCACGTTATGCACATTTTTAGAGAAGTTAATGCTAAAAAGGAGCCTGATCTTTTCACATGCTTGGTTATATTAAGGCATCAAAAGACTGTTCCAAAAGGATCTTAATTATGCGACCTCCAGATTTACACTGTATAATTTACATTGCAGGTCCACACTCTTAAAAAATAAAGATTCCAAATGGGGATTTCACAGTTATGCCATAGAAGAACCATTTTGGGTTCCTTTCAATTAACAGTTTTTAAAAGAACCATTTTTTTTATTAGTGTGAAGAACATTTTTATATCATAAATAAGTTTTTTTATGCAATGTAAAGGTTCCATGGATGTTAATGGATGGTTCTTCATGGAACCATATATGCCAATAAAGAACTTTTATATTTAAAAGTGCATGCAACAAATCAGTCAATTTTTGGGGTTCCATTTCAGCGGCTACCTGCCGATGTAGTAAGCAACAGTAGTCTACTAATGTCAATTGGGCAGTTTTACTTTCATATCCACAGTTTTATCTTGGTTTGGATCTATAGTGATCTGTTTATACCAGGTGCACAACACAGCAGTGGGGAAAGCACAGGGCATTCCATAATCATTGTGGCTAACCTCATACAGAATGTCACCTCACCGGTTTTTCTTCCACAGATGGAATACTGAAGAGAACATGATGCTCCCAAAGTCTGATCTCAATCTCTCCTCCTTTATGTCTCTTTCCCTCTTTCTTTCTGACTCCTTCAGCTGTTGTAAACACACACCTCTAAATATACAGCGGTCTTTCCCCCCTCCCCAACAAATGAAAACAGAGAGACTCTCGCGAATCATGCTAGAAAGACTGACTTGAAAAAAGTACCAAGAGCAAGTATGAGAGTTTCCCACTGAAGAGTCTCCACCTACAATTGGCTATTGACCTTCTATTCTTATCTCAACATCTGATCTTATCTCCAGCAAACATCTACTTGAGTTTCCCTCTCATTAAGATGAGGAATCCTGGTTACACAAAACTTTTCTCTTTTGTATCTGTGCTAAATACAGTATATGACACATATGTGGTTCTATGTATAATCGGTATTGTGCTACGCTTTCAGTTCAGTAAATGACAGAGGTGTAAAGAGTAGGCATACCTGAAAACAATACTTGAGCAAAAGTACAGATACCTTACAGTGAAAATTACTACACTACAAGTTACAAGTCACCAATTACAAAACTACTTGAGTAAAAGCCTTAAGAGTATCTGATTTTAACTGTACTTGTACTTAAGTAGGCCTATTTTACTCATACTAAATATAGGCTCAAAGATGCAGAGACATGCCAGTGAAAAACTGTAATGTTGTGGAAAAGCTGGGGAAACCGGCAGAGGCAAGAATCTATGTGCACTTGTGCAGGTTTTTAATGGAACAACTAGAACAAACTAGTGATGTTCGGTTTTTGAACGAATCGTTCTTTTGAGCCGATTCTCACGAAGTAACCGGTCGAGCCGGTTCACAAATCGAACTGAATCGAACTTTAGTTCCGGGTTGATGACGCAGGACGCACAGCCGAAGTAGCACGTCCAACTCAAAAAGAACCGATTGAGCCGGTCCCAACTGTCGAAGTTTGCTGAGGATTACCGAGGACTCAACCAGAACCGAATGAGTCGTGGCGAAGTTTGCCGAGGATTACCGAAGATTCTGATGAGTGAGTTGACGATACTGTGCAAGGCGCGTACTGGAAATTTGCTTATTATGGCTGTTATTAATTTACATTTTATTAAAACCTGCAAAAACCTTTCTGTCGAGTGATGTAAATAAATTTTACAATAGTTTATTGTGCATGCATATTATATTTAAAGTTGCTTAAGCGAAATAAAGGAGTTTATAAGGAGTTAAATACTGGTTTATTTATTCTTTATACTGTAGAACATATCCGCGTTTGTGCATCAATGTCTGTAATGTGTGCTGTAGGTGTGAAACTTTTAGGAATCTTATCCAAGTTGTAGGCTAGTCAGTATTGGTCAGTCAGTCGTATCTGACCATAGACTGTATAAAAACAGCATCTGACACAAGATAACAACACACTCCTGGGGAGACTAATCAAGGGGAACCAATGAACAAACGGACTACAAACTTACTACAAATACAACGGGAGGAAGTGACATAAAAGTCCAAGACAAGGCACAGAGAACATGTAACAAAAACCAGAAAGAGTGGATTTGTGAGGAGAGCAATCACGTTTATTTTCTAAAACCAAAATAAAACTGAACACCTCAAAATTGCAAAAAAAAACAAAAAACAAAACAACAACAACAACAATATCCTTCAAAAAGGTCTCTTCAGTATAATGGAAAAATAAAATAATGTTTAGTAGAATTAAAAAGTCAAAGCCTTCTTGCACTGGATGTGCTGGTTTCGGCCTCATTGCCGGCTGCAGTCATGTCCTCATCTCATATATAAAACACCTGTGATTCACAACTACTTGCTAAGGAACTCGCATTCACGTAAAGTAGCCTTGTTGACAAGTTTGGGTGAGTAAGGGCAAAACGCACAAGATATAGTACTTTCAGTGCCCTGTAGTTGGTGATATAATTTCTTTTGTACCATAAATAAACTGCATAAATAAACAAAATGTAATGTGTAATTGCAATACTCATTACAAATGTAGTGGAGTAAAGAGTACAGCGGCATATACAAAAATGTAGTGAAGTAGAAAGTAAAAGTTGCTAATGTTACATCCCTAGGATGTATGTATTTAAAGAGTAATTGTTGAGGTGTGTTTTTCCACCCTTTTGGGGTGTGGTTATGTGTCCCCTGTGTGTGTGCTCTCTCTCCTCCTATCTCTCTCACTCTCTGTTTCCTGGGCAGTTTCAAATTACCCACAGGTGGTGCTCATCAGAGAGTGTGCTGCAGACGGAACAGAGCTACAAAAGAGCAGAGTGAACACTGTTTGGAGAGGCTCACTTCTCCCCTGCTCCAGACTTGTGTTGGGTGTTTTCTCTTTAAGGTGTCTGTTGATTGAGAGGGTAACTTAAATAGTTATCTGTTAAGTGAATACTTCTGAAAGTAAGTTGTATCCCTGTTGACTAGCAGATTGCGTTGTAACCATATAGTGTATGTAAATTTACTTTAATCTTACTTTTCTTGTTAAGGTATTAACAGGTACTGTAACTTATTTTGGTTTATTTGATTTATGCTTAGTTTGGAAGCTGTAGGGAGAGGTTGCCATTTTATTTTGTACTCCTGTTTATCCCTGTTTTTGGTTAGCAAGGGAGTTGAGGAAAGCTTATGTTGTTGATTTCTTTTCTTTTCTTTTCTTTTACTCACATAGGTTATTTAGTACTCCTCCTGTTAGTTAGCTGCTATTTTGGTTGTTGTTTTGGCCGGGTTCTCCTGAAGATGTTTATTGCTTCCATAATTCTGGCTTTCCTGAATAAATTAAGTTGCCAAACTAGGTGGTTTTTACATTTTTTCTGGAGCAGAGGACTGGTGTGATTCCTCCATGTTTTTAATGATTTTGCCCATATAAGTTTTAGTTAACCTGTTACTCCCAACCCTAGACTGGGGATGGGATCGTAACACTAATATCTTTGATACTCAGTAAAACAGAATATCCAAAAAGATACTCAAGTACAGTAATTAATTACATTTCCTTAAATACATTACACCTCTGGTAAATGAAAATGCAACTAACAAAACATGCCATGACTCTTGTATGTTTATATATGAAGACTACAATGTACATAAATAAAGAGTTAAAGGCCCATTCACACAAAGGATGATAGGGAACACTTTACAATAACAGCACATGAATAATCACGTACTAACACCTAAATTGAATATACTTTAATATGAACTAATGATAAGTTAAGACATGTACTAGTCAAGAACTAACCTTAATTCATATTAGATCATATTAATACATCTGTGAATAATGACCTCCTTGACTACGTTACAACATATTTGTTAGTTAATGTATTAATTAACACTTTGGGTAAGTTTTCACACATGAATTCATATCACCCGTGTTGTAGTTAAGGTAAGATCTTGATGAATACATGCCTTAACTCATGATTAGTTCATAGTAATGTAATTACTTAAGGTGTTATTAAACCTAAACTGAGGTGTTAGATTATTCACGTGTTGTTATTGTAAAGTGTTACCAGATGGGAAATATAATAATATTGATTTACATTTACATCTATGCATTTAGCAGACATTTCACTTACAAAAGAGGAACAAAGCTATTCATCAAAGAGCCAGCAATAGTACACAATGCCTGATATTGATAAATATACAATTTTTATAATTCAAATTCTACAGGAATGGTGAAGTCCACACCACAAATATAACAAAAAAGGCCTGTTCATGCCAAGAATGATAACTGTAAAGATGACTATAACGATAACTATATTAGTGCGTCCACACCAACGGTTGATAACATTCTGTTTACCATAAGCACACTGCAGTTACAACATCTGCCCCTTTAAAAGACCTTAGTAGAGGAAGCGGCATTTCATTTGGACAGGAATGAAAACCGAGTGAGGGATAAATTTAGTGTGTTGAATGGATTGTAGTTTAACAAGATACCAAGTGTTCAGCTGATGAAATGTCTATGTTAAAAAAAAAAAAAAGTTGCTCAAATGACATGATCTAGATAAAGATCGTGTAACGACTGTAAATCTATCCCTCATAGACTTGTTTTCCATGTTAAATTCAATATGGCGCCTAACCTGATGTTCAAGCTCTTTAAAATTAGGTGGATTCAGATTGGCTGTTAATGTTTTTATTGTTCATTAGCTTCTGAAAGTGATTCAAATGATATTATTCCTCTATGTCATCACTGTTATAGCTGTGGTGTGGACTTCACTGTTCTCATAGAATTAGAGTGATTATTAAAACTTTATAGTTATACTTATCATCCTCGGTGTGAATGACCCTTAACAGCTTCAAACATCCTATTAAAAATCCTATTAGTGGCAGTGCTGTTTTTGTACACTGGTCGTTTTGGTTTCATCTGAAGGATTCCTCCATATATATTTTAAGGAATGTGTTTTTTTTATATTGATAACACCATGGTTATTCACTGCAGTCACAATCACTTGAGACAGGGACAGTACAGGAGTGTTTGTCTTTGTGTGGGCTTTTGTGTAGGAGTATGTGGTATGCATGTCTTCATAGGAAAGTACAAGCGACTGAATGGGGGATGTCCCAAAGGTTTTAACACATCCAAGAGAAGAAAAGAACAAATGCCGTGGATCAGTATAAACACGTAACTACTACCTCCTCTCCTGGATGAAACACCACATCACGCAAACACATCATAACCCCTAATATCTCCTTGGGCAAACCACCCTTTCCTCTTTTTTACATGTCTGGTAGAGCTGAAGAGAAAGTGGCTGCTTTTAGGACTGACATATGTGTTTAAATAGAAGCCACATATCAATGACCTTTTATCTTCACTTCATCTTTGTTGTGTTGCCGCTGAAATCTCTGTATCTGTAACAATAAATAGGCAGAAGGGTATTTTATATATTTACTCAGTGAAGCCCAAGCATAAGTCCAATCACTTTCAGCAACTTCAGACCTCATTTCTGTCAAGTACGGTGATGTTCTGGCCATCCACCTTCTCTTATGTTTCCAACCACAGCCACTACCACCGAAAGAAACTGAGGAAGACAGAGAAAAACACACAGCGAGAGAGAGAGAGAGAGAGAGAGAGAGAGAGAGAGATGATCCAGGGCTAGAAAATGAGAGCTTGAAAAGGGGAAACCCTGTGGGAGAGACCATGTCTAGATGCTCATTCAGTCCCACAGCCACATTTCACACTACAGCACACACTAAGGTGAGTAAAGCAATCTCTCTCATAATCTAGTACTCAGTATTGATGAGATCTGGTCATAATATAATATTGTCATTTAATTCTCACTCTTTATATTCCTTATAGAAGATGTTAATTGAACAATTAATTGAATAATTCTATTGGGGATTTGCATTTAGCCATAGATCTGTGACGAGTAAAATGTGACGAGTTGGACAATAATCAACATGGAGGGATGTGTGACTCCTAATTATTCAGATTAGATGTTGATCAATATGCAATTTTCAACAACCAATTCTGAAAATTTAACTTTAGATCCCCCAATCCTAAATATTTGGTAATATAATTTAACACATTTGCCAACTAGGCTTCAAGGAGTCTCTTATTTAGATTAGATTTATTATATAGTATGACATTAGATTAGATTAGTTAACTGTTAATCTGGTAAATGCAGGATGAGAGAGAGAGACATGATCCAGGGCTAGAAAATGAGAGCTTGAAAAGGGGAAACCCTGTGGGAGAGACCATGTCTAGATGCTCATTCAGTCCCACAGCCACATTTCACACTACAGCACACACTAAGGTGAGTAAAGCAATCTCTCTCATAATCTAGTACTCAGTATTGATGAGATCTGGTCATAATATAATATTGTCATTTAATTCTCACTCTTTATATTCCTTATAGAAGATGTTAATTGAACAATTAATTGAATAATTCTATTGGGGATTTGCATTTAGCCATAGATCTGTGACGAGTAAAATGTGACGAGTTGGACAATAATCAACATGGAGGGATGTGTGACTCCTAATTATTCAGATTAGATGTTGATCAATATGCAATTTTCAACAACCAATTCTGAAAATTTAACTTTAGATCCCCCAATCCTAAATATTTGGTAATATAATTTAACACATTTGCCAACTAGGCTTCAAGGAGTCTCTTATTTAGATTAGATTTATTATATAGTATGACATTAGATTAGATTAGTTAACTGTTAATCTGGTAAATGCAGGATCATTTTGTATTGCCGTTTGGTTCTCAGAAAGATGAGGGGAATAATAATGGGAACTCTTTGGAAAACTCTTTAGAAATCCACACATGCTTTTCTATTGACATGCAACAAACACACAGTGAATCTCTTTACAAGAACTATGTTCACCAAAAATGTCAGATCAGCGGTAAAACAAACAAACAAAAATACTTGCTTTAGAAGATAAGTTGTTATCAGTTTACAGAAAAATGTCCAGCTTCAAAGTACTGAACACTCAGTATGTTAAATTCTACCCACCTAGGTTTAAGGTCAGGGTATCTTTGTGGGTAACTTTGGAATTTACCTCACTTAAGTGAGAGGCAAATATACCCCTGCTTTTTTTAGCCATACACACATGCATAACTAGAAACCGATTTGAAGAGAGAGTAGATGGGTCTGGGGCCTGTAAGTAAAAACATATGGAGATTTGTATGCACATATTTACATGGAATCTGCAGGTTTCATTCATGATTTAAATAGATTTGCTCACCTCACTAGTTTTTCTTTTTCTTCATTCACTGTTTGTGGTTGTATAGCCTATGTGAAATATTGTACTTTCTAAGGTTGTGCATCCAGATCAAGTCCATGCATTTAGGTCAGTAGGCTGTTATGTTGGTTTCATCCACATGATTCACTGTAAACATATATCTTTGGTTTCACGATGCATTTGTTTCCTTTTTCTCAGTCTCAGTTAGTCACAGAGATGACCAGCTCAAGTCACCCCAGCTTCCGCCTCCTGATTGGCTGGTGCTGCCTGACGAGTTCAGCTCTTTTGATAATGACAGTATATCTTGCAGCAAAGGCAAGTTTGCTCAAAACGGTAGAGTGACCTGCAATTGCGTCCAACCATATTGCTTTGAGATAGCATAGTATATCATATAGAAACACTTTAATAGCCTGTTTTCAAGCATATTCTCATCCATCTGCCATTGGAGTGCCAAACTGATGGTCCCAACCCAACCCTATGCTATAGACATTAATCAGGTTAGATGCCATTTTGAATTTAACACTGATGAAAACGAGGCTGTAAAGGAAAGACATGGAGTCTTTAGAATGGCACACGTTGTATAAAGTTCCTAGATCATGTAATTTTTACAAGTCACAAATTTAATACAGTTTTTTTCTACTGCAAGTTTTTTTGTTTTGTCAAATGTTGGTGGTTTTACTGCTCAGATAAATAGAGCAATGTTTTGAAAGTCACACTTTTTACACTTTCAGGAGGAAATCAATCTACTAATGGCTCACTTATAGTTGCCTCTGCATATTGAGTTGGGATAGAAGTATTTTTAACATTGCATACTTCAGTTTGATTGCAGTAGTACCTGATATTTCTAAGTTGTTTATTTTCATATGAATATGTTTTTTTTTTTATTTCTTCTTTAGTTAATCACGACTGGAGACAAAGAGCAAAATTCAACAGGTTTGCTTTATAATCTTTTTAGCCCCCTCCCCCCCCC
>NW_015538055.1:3049598-3064974 GCF_001515605.1 Sinocyclocheilus anshuiensis
ACACATTTTAAGTACAATTTAATGGAAAATTGTGTACCTTTGTCATGAAAGTAACAATTAAATACTCTTGTACAGAAAACAACGGCCAAACTGAACAACAAATAGGTGAGAAATGTTGAGCTATTTATTTTTAATAGTGATTGTGCCAGTATGTAAACAATAAATAAAAACCAGCTCTGTTCATAGTCTTAAATTCAATTCCATTATTAAAAAAATTATCATCTTTCATTCTGGGAAATATTCCTATTCGGGGAAGTTTGTATCTTTTTAAACAAAAGTTTTTATTTGAAAAGTGAAAATAATTTGGTTGCACTTTCAGATTTCCGGCGTGGTCCATCCTTCAATGACTATATCTGTCTCATTAGAGGTGGGCAAAATGTTTCTCCCTGTGGACATCTCTCACGTTTCCTCTTTGCTGTTTCCCCCTCATCCTCTTTTGCACTTTCCCTTTCACACTTTTTCTGCATCTCTCACTTCTCTGTATATCATGAAAACAAGAGATAGCGGGACTTTTGGTTGTGTCATTGTGTCACTTGGTTTCTCTGCTGCATTGAGGAAGTTTGGCATGTGGTTCTCAGCTTTTAAAGAATCTTTTGTGGCCTAAAAGTCAGTTACGTTAGTTTACCACACTGAAATATGGACATCACATCTGTAAATAAGCTCAGCCTAGTCGTTTTCTGTGAGGTTACCTGAGGTTATCTGGCCGCTCACCTTCACTCCATTCAAGTAGGAGGTCGTACCTTTTTTTTTTTCAAAGCTCTTTCGTCTCATTCGTGTAACTGTTGCCTGCGCTCGCTCATGAGATGAACCAGATTCAGTGACCACAATGACACTTCTGAAGTGACACTGAATGTTTATCGCAGAGGCGTTGTGAATCAGTGGAACTATAACTAGTCTAAATGTACACGACTCATGTATGAGGAAGGAGGTGGAAACGTTCCTTTAAAAGTCTCTCGTTCCCTGACCTCGCTTCATGTCCTGTGTGAAGTGCGTTTCATATATATGTGGGATGAGTGGCAGCTCCGACCCCCACACATGGAACAATTAAGAAAGAAAATGAAAAGAGCGATTAAAGGCGGATACAAGAATAATACTGTACTTCTTAAATGTATTTGTGAACTGAATGAACGCCATTGATACTCTTGTATTTTACATTTTAATAGCAGGTTTATATGTTTGAATTTCTTACTGATTATGTAACAAGCTAGAAAAAGAATATCTGCACATGTATATACACTACTGCTCAAAATATATATTTTTCACATTAAATTGATCAAAAATGAGCGCAAAGACTTTTCTATTTAAAAAAATACTGTTCTTTCGAACTTTTTATTCTTTAAAGCCACCTGGAAACAGTTTTCAACATTGATAATATTAGGAAATGAATTCAAATTAAAAATGTAATTCAAAATTTATTGGGCACTTAATCAAATTCAGCTTTGCCATCACAGAAACAAACAAAATGTAAAATATATTCAAATAGAAAATAGATATTTTAAATTGTAATAATATTTCACAATTTTACTTTTTACTGTATATTTGATCAAACAAATGTAGCCATGGTGAGCATAAAAGACTTCTTTCAAAACACACACACACACACATGTATATATATATATATAATTTGTTATTTAAACACAAAGTAATGTTTATCCTAATTGTTTGCATATTAAATCAATTACATCTTACTTACATCCTCTCGTACTGATTAATTCCTCTATCAACTTTTTAATCAGGCCAAAATAAAAGCAAACGCTATTTAAAGCTAATGAAATCAAAACTGGCTAATCATTGTTCCTGACTGTAACATAAATTAAGGCTGAATTTGGAATAGCATACTATTTGGTAAGAGTAGTATGGGATTTCAAATTCAGCCGATCCCTCTGAAATGCCCCGCTCCAACTTCCTATTCTAATAGGAAATATGTCAACTTTTTCTTTATATGAATTTAAGCTCTGTTCCTCCTAAAAGCACAGAATAAAGAGTTCAAATTTGGGAAATGTTGGGAGATTTTCAGAATGCACACTAATATTTCCATTCTCTTCCTGCAGACAATGAAAAAACCTGGATATGCAGTACACCATGTGAGACAGGCTCCTTCTCCCTGGAGAACGGCACTGTCAAAGTTACAGTCAGCGGTCTGTACTATTTCCACGCCCAGGTCTACTTCATACAGATAACTCAAACGAATTATATGCCGACTGTTACTTTACTCAAAAACAAAGGCCCTGGGACAAAAGAGAGAAAATTAAGTCAGGTCAAGCGCAATGGACCAGGATTGTTGACAATGATCCGTCTGGTCAAGCTGAACGAGGGAGACAGCATCAGCCTGAAAATAAATCCTATCATCGGCCTATCAGGAGAAGATTATGATACTTACTGGGAAATTATCTTGTTTAATAACAAATAATAAGTCTAAATCTTTCAAATTCTTCTATGGGGATGTAAAGTGCAAACCGCGATTTAGGGTTTAAATTAACAGTTTGTTATTCCTTAAAGGATTACATGACTCACATTTCAATTTCTGAGTGTTTGTCACCTCATTTTATGTCAAGTGACTCTCCTGAAGGATTAAAACAGTTTGTATTTATATTTACCAAAGTAAATGGTAAAAGATGTTTGAATGGTTAGTTCTCAAGCCCATTATGGGTTTCAAAAGGAATATTTTCATATTTTTTATGTGTTGAAACATTTAAAGAGTTTAATTTTATATGAACTATTTTAGTGAAATGTTTTGAGATTTATTATATTAAAATATTTTAAAGACATACCAATTTAAATGGTTTATTGGTTATTTGTGTATATTATTTTAATTTTATTTAATTTCTTTTTTTAAGTGCTGTTAATGTTCTACAAAATGTTCAGGAATTTCTTAATTTAAAGGGATAGTTCACCCAAAAATGAAAATTTCATGTTTATCTGCTTACCCCCAGGGCATCCAAGATGTAGGTGACTTTGTTTCTTCAGTAGAACACAAACGAAGATTTTTAAGTCAAACCGTTGCAGTCGGTCAGTCGTATAATGTCACTGGATGGGAATCATGGCTTTGACAGTCAAAAAAACATACACAAACAAAACCAAATTAAACCCTGTGGCTCGTGACGATACATTAATGTGTAAAGACACGAAACGATCGGTCTGTGCAAGAAACTGAACAGTATTTATATCGTTTTTTACCTCTGATTTACTGCAATACCTGAACTGTCCTGAGCGTGTTCGCGTCTTCTTCTTCAGCCGGCACGTGACGCGTCTTCTTCTTCTTCTTGCTTTACAGCAGATCGCAGACTTATAAGTGCATTACCGCCACCTATCTCTCAAATGCACCATTGACACTCGTAATTGAGATTGTAGCTAGAGTGTCAATGGTAGAGATAGGTGGCGGTAATGCACTTATAAGTCTGCGATCCTCTGTAAAGCAAGAAGAAGAAGAAGATGTGTCACGCGGGTAAGCAGATAAATGGGTAAGCGGGTAAGCAGATAAACATCACATTTTCATTTTTGGGTGAACTATCCCTTTAATACAAAAATTATGATGAACAGTTGTCGACACAATAATTTGAAATGAATACATTTTTAAAAATAATTTATTTGATAACTACAGTTGTTCTATCTGTAAGCTATATCAAAATAAAAGTCAGTTCACTGCATTTCACAGTCTATTCTTCAATTTAACTCAATTAACCTCACTTTGCATGTAGCCCGGTTCCCATTTACTTCAGGCATCCACATGAGGGAGCCAGTCATCACAAGAACGCCAGCTAAACGTGGCCTTCCTGTTGGCCTTCGGAAAGCAAACCACTGAAACTTAAACCCACTTTAGCCACAGATACAAGCATTGTTTCGATTGCATACAAATGCACCAAATCTAGACAGCCAAAGGCAGGAGGAAGCTTCCTCTCATTGCAAAAACTAACCAATTTAAGGTCAGAGAAACAGTGAACAATATGTCAAGGTCAATATATAGTACACAGTTTAGTTTTGGTTGGTCTACTGAAACAATGTTGACATTTGAAGTACCGAGTCTTGATGGGGTATACTGTACAAAGTCGAATTTACTTCCAAAAATCTGCCCTCATTAACCAATTGTAACCACAAGAATCACCGACAGCTAATTTCATGTCCTATGAGTCACAATTCTGAAATCCCCGCATTTATAAATCCTCTTTTTAAGTTTATTCCTCTGCCCACACTGAAAAGTCACCTCACCTTTGCATCTTAAATCATGTCATATTGTGGTTGACAAACTGCAGTGAGGTAGGGATGAGTTGTATAATGCACAAAGAGCATATGACAACAATGCTTCACATTGGGATGTTATCAAGGGAAAAAAAGCAAACTGCACAAATAATTAATGCAACAAAAATGCAAATTTTTTTATTTAAGCCTTTAAAATCTTCCATCAGATATTTTTTGCTATTAATAAAGCAACTGCAGCATTTGAGAGAGATTTTGTTAATATTTATCTAGTCTTAGTTCTAGTCATGTTAACTACAGTGTAGTGTCTGACAATTTGAAGCTTAGTTCATTTACTTCCTCTCTTTCTATTAGTTGCTGAACAGTGTGGAAAATCATTTGAGGAAGCAAATCGTGCCATTTTTAAACAAACATGATATTTTCGGGTAGCTTTTTCTGTTCTTCTTTCATGAGACTGACCGCCACAGTGTCATCAGTCTCATTTAAAACATAATGTGATTTTTTTTCATATCCTTGCTTAAAAAAAAAAAAACACTTTTCTTGCATCCTGAGATGAACCAGCCCCTTGCAAAAAACTGCACGTTTTATAGGAATATTTAACGTCTTTGTGTTCTTAAAACCAAATTAGTCTGACTTAAAAATAAACAGAAATAAAAATGCTAACTTTACCTTTAAGAAAAAACGTTAGCATGTAGGACTAGAAGAACTGTTTGTCAGCACAATTCTGTGGTGATATGCAAAGCAATTGAACTTAACCTTTATTTGCGAATGCCTGTTTGTGCACCGTCAACCATTTCCTGTTAGCTTGTGGTTTTTTGCACTCTTGCATAGACTCATGCATTGAGCTATATAAAGGTGTTTATATACATTGTCACATTTCCCTCTAGTCAATATTTCTGAGTGGGTTCATTTTTGAATGTCAATTTCAGTATAGACACAAAGTCCAAGATTCAAAAAACATTATTGCCTAATAAAAAGATATACAGTCCATCAAATGCATGTTTGCCAAAATTTAGCATCACTTGCTCACCAGTGGATCCTCTGCAGTGAATGGGTGGCGTCAAAATAAGAGTTCAAACAGCTGATAAAAACATCAAAATAATCCACAAGTAACCCACATGAGGAGGAAGTGTTGTTACGGATTATAGAAGCATACTTTGGCCAGAAGTGACATTTAAAGCTAAAATGCCCTAATGATGGATTTGTTTCTTACAAACATGCAGCTTTTCACTGCTCAAGATGTTAACTGACGGACTGGAGTGGACTGTTTGTGGATTTTTGTTATGTTTTTATCGGAATCTCATTTTGACGGCACCCATTGGTTGCAGAGGATGTGATGTAAATCTAAATTTCCCTAAATCTGTTAAGATGAAGAAACAAACTCATCTACAGTACATATTTGATGGCCTAAATATACAGTAAGTATATTTTAAGCAAATTTTCACTTTGGGGTGAAACGTTCCTTTAAAACAGTGGTCGCCAACCCGTCGATCGCGATCGACTGGTAGATCTTTATCACTGTCCCAGTAGATCCCGAAAAAAAAACAGTAAAATAAGTACAAAAATGCATCACATTTATGGGGTTATATTAATGTATCACTGAAGGGAACTGTCTTGAGAAAAGTTTCAATGGCAATGGCATTTTCTTCTCCGTATAAAGCGCAGCTCTGCTTTGTTTACAGCGGTAACCAAGGAAACGCTATTGCGGTCGGTTCATAAGCAGTGTTGCCACGTCCGCGGTTTTCCCGCGGAATTGGGCTACTTTAACACTGTTGCCGCGGGTTGTTGTTCATGTCCGCGGGTTGAAGCGACCTCAATAACGTGATATTTAGTGCCTGGAATGTGAATTTTACTGGAAGATCCCCGCCGAAAAACGTGTATTTTACCCCCGGAATGCGATTTTTACAGGGGAACCCCCCTCGAAACGCGATTGGACTAGTTTTATTGCGAAAACCTGGCAACCCTGTTCATAGGCGCCACCTGCTGTCAGAGAGTGCGTCTCATTCAGACCTGCTGTTTTTGTTTAGTGCAGATGTTTTATGTAGCAAATCAAATTCAAATGGCTAGATATTTTTGTTTAAAGCCAGTTTGTTTGTTATAAAGCAAATAGCCAATAAATAATTTTGCTTAAAAATCAGTATCAGAATCCAATTTGCTAGTAAAAAAAAAGAAAGAAAGAAAGAAAAGAAAATCTGAATTCTGAATCAGCTATGATCGGCGCATCACTAATTAAAATACTAAGTAAAATGCCTCAAATTTTAAGCACAATCTGGGATGTCTTTTTCTATCAATTCTTCAATAGGTAGATCTTGTCTTTCATAAAGGCCGAGGTCAGGGATCTTGGGCCTAAAAAGGTTGGTGACCACTGCTTTAAAAGGTAACATAAAAAATATTAAATATTTGTTTTGGCTAGTAAATCATCTTATTAATCCATTTCTAGCATTTAAAAAAACGTGCCCTATAATGATACTTTTGGAATTTTACTATGAGGATGTATTTCACAAAATTGAGGGCTTTACACTAGATATTAAAAAAAAACAAAAACAAGCAAAACCACTTGTAGAAAACACATTTGTGTAATTGGACTTTTGACTCAAAACCTCACTGTTCCTGAGATATAGTTACTGAGCTGGTGGACTCATAACACACACTGGCAAATCCGCTATGAAAATTTCCTCCCAAGCATGTCCTTCAAGCTCATGTGCAACACAAACAAGGTGCCAGGTGATAACTACATGAGGTTGCATGGAGAGTTATTTGTTAGAAACTCCTGCTCCTCTGTGCATCACCCTCTGATAGCTGAAAAGAGAAAAGGTGCTTTTTATTTTCTTCTTTGTGGTAAAAGTGTTAACGCAGATGCAGAGAGGAGCTGTGAAACTAACTGCTCTACGTCACGTATCCCTTCCCACGTGGAGCATTAGTGGGACACTCCAAGGAAAATGGAGAGAAGGGTCATATGTGTGGAAAGCATGGAGGGAATCCTTACAGAATTATCAACACAGCCATACCACTGAATAACCACATTAATGTGCCCTAAAATATGGGGCTTTCCCACACTTCCCCCTCTCAAAGACCTGCCCTTTGATGTTACAGCACAAGTGCTCTTTGAACATAGCACTCTCTAAAGGTTTCTACAGAGAGCACCTGCTAGTCACAGATTTGCAGTGCATGTGAATCTACACCTGTTTGATGACTATGACAATTTTACAATTCAGACGACTTTTTTTTTTTTTGGTAAACAAACATGAAACACAAAATGTTGGTAAATAAATCTAAAACACAACTCTAGCTCATGAAATCACGGTGAAATAAAAACTTAAATGTCGACTTATGTATGCTTTCAGATTTTTGAGGATTCATTTTTTTTATTTTTTATTCCTTCAACAATCAATTTCGTGCCTACTCTGCTAAGACAATAGAGAGCTTTTTCAGTCAAGATTATTGAAATAACAGTTAACCTAAAAATTTAAATGGACAATCTTTAATCACCGTCATGTGTTTTCCAACTTTCCTTGCCAGAATACAATGAAAGTGAATGGGGACAGATAGCGGTAAGCTCCAAAACGACAAAAAGCAACATAAAATATTGTAAAAGTGTGACCTGTATGCTATATTACAAGACCTCTTAAGTCATCTGGTAGCTTTGTGTGAGAAACAGACTGACATATTAATCATTTACTGATAATTCCATTGCCACAGCTTTCTAATTCTCTTTCGCTTATATTAAAATATGACACATGAAGCAAATTTACATCAAGTTTCATGTCAGTAATGCCACTCTCCATTGGATCTCATAATCAGTTGTGACAATTCAAGTTTGAATTAGTGAAAAATACGATTTGAGATTTAGAGGGCAAGATTTTCGTTAAAAAAATGATCTGGTCTCTTCATAAGACTTGGAGTGGATTAGACTTGGATGAACTTCATATAATGAACATAATCTTTATTTGTGTTTTGAAGATGAACAAAAGACTGGGCTTGGAATGACATGAGGGTGGGTAAATATTATCATTTTCATTTTTAGTTACATTACAGCTTCACAAGACTTAAAATATAGCACACAAGTTGTATGGACTACTTTTATAATACCTTTTATGGCGTTTTAAGTCATTTTTCGAGCTCAACAGTGTTCATCACCATTCAAAGAAGTATCAAGATTCATCCTACCATCTCCTTTTATGGTCCATGAAAGAAAGAATGTATGACAGATTTGCTTTTTCAAGTACACTATTATCTAATTCAATTCAAGTTTATTTGTATAGCGCTTTTCACGATACAAACTTATAGCAAAGTTTGGTAGTTCTGTATGTTGTTTCATGGTTGGCATCATAATGTTATTATTAACATTAGTTATCTAGTGTTTTCTAGTGGTCATTTCTCCACTCCCTGATGTCATTTACACGATAACACCTTGTTCATAGCAGAAAACTCCAGAAATGTTGTTTGTTGCTATCACTGAACACGGACGCTAATGTTAATGTCAAAGGTATTTTACGTTTATGCAGGGACCTTTCAGTACCTACATATAGACCCAAATCACCGCACATAAATGTCATGTCGCCCCACAACTACAAAACAGGACCTGATAAATATCACTTCATGTTGACACACAATGCATCACTACATCAGAAACCACAAATAAGGCCCGAGGACTCAGATCCTCAGCGAAATCGAGGAAGACATGATGAGCAAAGCGTTTCCATTGCATTTCCTTAATTAGGCAACAACAGAATGAGGAATTACTTCATGGAAGAGTGGGTGAGCCCCATGGTGCAATCCTCTGAGCAATTCTCCCATGTTGTACATGTATATACCTGCTATTATTGTAGCAATAATTTCAAAACATGGCAAAAAGCAGCATGAATGGGATGACTCACTCTGATCAAATAAATATGATACTGTGAGTAACAGAGGAATGAGTTAATACACTTTCTTTAGGGTTTGGCAGAAGTTTGTGCAGAAGCGGAAAAAAGAGGTGGAGCAATATCAGGCTACTGTGGCCTCATACTTCATTTCCTTTCTCAGCCATTATAGAGAAGAAGGAAATTAGATAGGCCTATGGCATTGCTGCACAGACGATTTAAGACAGCAGCATAAACCACATTAACACCCAATATAATTATAGAATAATTCATTAGAACCACTGATCTATAATAAATGTATAAATAGATATATAGAGATGGAACCAGCACTGAAATAGATTTTGGTTTAACACATCATTAATAATAATAATAATAATAATAATAATAATAAAATGTCAATTAAGAAAAATAAAATATAAAGTATAATACAAATATATTCATTTTTGGTCAAGAGGTCATATTTCCAAATAATGCAACTGTCAGTTCCACATTCACACAGAAGCAGAATACAGTTGCCAGTATTGTATAAGAATGCTTAACCCTATAAACCCTACCGTATCAGATTTGAAGCATGAGTTGCTGAAAAACCTGTTGAACACAATCCTCTACATGACTTCTGCCATCTGATTAGCACTCCTTTTTTTAGCAAGTAAAAGGCATTTTATGTGTAATCCTAATATTACTGGGAAATGTAGAGTTACAACAATAGGCCTAATATTTGTGCATTTTATAGGTAGTGTTTTATAATTAAAAAAAAGTCATTGATTTACATCACAAGCTAGGATCTTATACATTTTGGTCATTTAACTAATAACATTTGCACAGACTATTTTTGCTGAGTTTGGGCCTCTGAATAAAACTGATGTATTTCTTTCCTCCTCAAGTAGGCTATCTCATAAACCATGTTTTAGATTTTCTTTTATATTCGATAAAATATTCCATTTAAAAAAAAATATATTTTTTTCTTACTGTTATTTTATGCGTAAGGCTTTACATGGTTGATACGATTACGTTCACATAGCTACAGTTCTTACATTTAATCGAATTAATTAATTAATTAATTAAATTTTTAGGACTCACACATGTCTGTCGCATGTTTTTGCAGTAGCCCCTCACTGCAGTACCGTTTTTGTGGGGTTTCGGTAACTTACAGAGACGGACATTTAGATCCAGTCATTGCTTTCCTGGAGGTTTTTGTGATTTGCTCGTGAAAGGTCATTGTGTCGTGAGACTTTCCAGTGTGACGGAGGTCACCGTCTTTGGTTCCAGGTGGTCTTCAGGCTAGCGCGGGAAGAGAAACGAAGATTGACATCGAATATTCATCCGTAACTCGAATATGGAAGCTGAAGGTGAACGAGAAAGTTTAGGGGTCACATATAAAATATGGTTGTCAATCCAAAACACTAAGTGTTTCAAATTGACACACGGCTTCCAAGAAGTCAAGTCACCTTTATTTGTATAGCACTTTATACAATACAGATTGTGTCAAAACAGCTTTTCAGTGGCAAACAGGAAAAGACTGTCGATAATGCAATAACAAACAGTAATTTTTCTATTTAAAGTCAGTTCATTGATGATTCAGTGATGTCTTCATCAAGTTCAGCTCTCTTCTGATAGTGTCTGTCAAACCAACTCTGAAATTATGTAGTATTCTGAGATTACTACTTGTAAATACGACTTTGCCTGGTCATTCATGTTCGGAACTCATAATTACAACATTTCCGACTCCACTTAAGGTCTTATCTACCCATTATCACATACTACAAAGTTCTTTCCAGCTGCACCAGAAATCCAAAATTTACAAGTGGCCCAAATGATCATTATTTTTCACTTAAGAGTATTAAATAAACTTAATTTACTTTAAGGACTTTACTTTGCACGTTTGATTTGTGCTGTGTTCCCCTTTTTTCTGGTAGGGAATGCTGTGGCATGCTAAAAAAAAATAATAAAAACAATCCCACATCATATTTAATGGGGTTTTTAAGAAACCACTCAAAATTCATTCTGTATTGCAAAATGGCTCATGTGTTTCAGGACTGTGTCTTGCATCAGAAAGTTTGTATAACTGCTAAATAAAAAAATTCAAAAACACATAAATACTCTTCCACTCCAATAACAAACCTGTAGTAGCTTTTGACATGGAGGGTAAGCATGAGATCATGTTAGAAAGAGAGAGAGAGAGTGAAAAGGAGAGAGAAAACAAAAACAAGACTGAAAAGGGCAAAAGAATTTCAGGGTGTGGAATCTCCCAATAGGAAGTAAGTCAGCTGTGTGTTGTTAGGCCAGTTGGATGGGCTGGTATTACATCACCAGCCTGAAACTGAAAGTGCCCACGGCATACTAACATTAACCACACGGAGCTGGTTTATCGGGCTTTATTGCAAAATTAGAGAGAATGCACATAAATCTAAATTTCATGTCATTTCTAATTTAAAAGTACATTGAGTTAACTAATGATCTGTTGAGCATAATATGAATGCAATATAAGATGAATTAAACTGATAAAGTGAACCAGACAACAAACAAAAGCTTCGTTTTTACTGTAAGCGTAATAATTTTTTGAAAGTGTAAAGAGGATGTGTAATACTACTATTTGGCTTGCAGAGTGTGAGGGTGTGAATGTGTGAGCGCTGTGTCTGGAGGTTATATGTGGGTGGAAAGTTGGTGTTTGAGAGCTGAGGGTGTTCTTTCCCTTTTCAAACCAACCTCTGTTCCTCAAGCTGGTTGCATACTGACATCACTGGAGTTTCCCCTATCTTTAGTATATATCCACATACACTGTATGGCGAGTAGACAACTTCAGTTCAAAAGCTTGCACAAAAAGGAACACATCTCAGAGAACTAACAGCATGGTGAAATACGAAACGACATTAGTAGATCTGGAAGCCAGCGCAGGGGGAGTTTATCAGACAACGGTGGCATCTTTACCAGTAAAGTCCTCCAGCAGCTGGATATGGAAGACAGTCGCTGCTATCACTTTTGTCACCCTCTGTGCTGTGGCAGCTGCTTTCTTCGCCTGGCATGTGATGGTAAGACTGAAACTTTAGTGTGGGATGATAATATTATTCAAGTACATAACAGTGTGACCTAATTTGAAATGAGCCTTTGATAAACAACATTTGCAATGTCTTTTTTACAGAAACTGAACCAAAGAGAACTTCACGTGTTTTCAGACAAACAAATCAGCACACCATCAGGTAAAAAAAACATTCCCAGCTTTCTGTCTCTGTTAGCACTTTTCAAAGCTAAATTTTAGTTTTTCATCTCAATCTCATGAGAAAATGTAACTGTTTTACGAGGTGGTGATTTTGTAGACTGTAAAAAAAAAAAGAAAAAAGATTTTTTGAAGATTATATTTTACAAGAAAATACTATTTCAGTTTTTGCATTTGAAAATGTCAGTTTCAGCTCAATGTGTTATCTGAAGTTTCTTTGTAATAATTTATGAAATTTACTAGCAATTTCTGAGTAAATTAGTTTTACTTCCAAATTTTCAGTGTATGAATTCATACAATGTGATTTGTATGTAAATGTACGATTTTTGGAAAAAATAAGCATGAAGGTCTACTCCTAACCCCAAAACCTAGGGGAAGGTGGTAAGCAGATGTTAAAAAATGTTCAATTGAAATTTTACCAATTTATACAAATTAGCCACCAATTCTCTAAAATGTAAAACAGTTATGGATTGCCACGAGTGTGTTTTTTTTACTCGGTGTTCTTAAGTAAAATACTTGCTTAAAAATTATTTTACACATTAATGGGTATCTGATGTTAAAGCAAACTGTGAAACTGACTCCAATCCTCTTTTCCACAGAGCAAGGAAAAATGCTAAAGCAGATCGCTGAGAGAACAAAAGCCGCCATTCATTTACATGGTGAGTCTCAAACTGTGCCTTTGACGTTTCTCTGTGCACCGGGTTCATATACGTCATAGGTCATTTCATTTCAAGAAACTGAGTTTAGTATTTCATCTTATCAGATTCTCAAAAATCTGAGATTTATGAAAGGCGTTTGTTGGCGCAGAGCTGCTCAATGGCCTGCCACTTGTAACAAGGCTGAATGTTTCATTAAACATTAGCTAATGTGGATTTCCTAGCGTAATAGGACATCATTCAAATACAGTAATATATTTGGCTCTCGGTGGGTGTCAAGAGGTGGGAAGACTCCAGTAAACTTTCTGATTACTTTATCGCATGTTCTACTGAAGATAAAAACTGTGATCATTAACCCAAACACCCAAATTGGAAACAGGCCCATTTCTACTAGTTTATGACCTCCGATTTTAGGATTATATAGTAAATACAGTTAGATTTCATAGGAATGAGTTTGTATTAAGTTTTACCATTCTGACACTTTCGAAGTGCCTGTGGTCACATTCTCACACATTTATCTTCTCTGTTCGCAGGTGAGCATAACAGCAACTCACAGTCGGATTCACTGCAGTGGGTCAGCGGCGTGGATCAGTCGTTCGAACAGGGTGGCCTCAAGCTGGTCGGCAACGAGATTCACATTCCCGCCGACGGCCTTTACTTTGTGTACAGCCAAGTGTCCTATGCCACACAGTGCAATTTGGACGAAGCCAATGAAGATGATGCCGCTCAGAAGTTCCTTAGCCACAGCATCTGGCGTTATACAGATGCGGTGGAAGACTGGAAGCCTCTGCAGAATTCGGCCCACTCCATATGCCAATCACTTGAGGACGGGAAGACCACATACAGCACCATCTATCTCGGCGCCGTCTTTAAGCTCATGGAGGGAGATAAGCTGTCGACCAAAACCACCTATGTGGCCGACATCGAGGAAGACTATGCCAAAACATTCTTTGGAGTGTTTGCCTTGTGATTTATTAGCCACATGAGTTGTGTGGCACGGTATGAAGACAAGTGTTTTACGTTAAAACTTCCAAAGTATATTCTCAGGGCATTTGCTTTAAAGTAGTTTGTCTAATGCCGAGTCCTTATTGCATCGTGACATAATATTTTGGTTCTAAATCACACCAGATGCAGTGAGAGCCACGCGCTGAATACTATGTATTTAGGCATGAGCACTATACCAAGGGCACTACAACTCGTATACTTATTTTAAGCTAATATGATGTTTATTACCTTACGTATTTCGTTGTAGAAATAAGAAATGTTGATGTTCGAAAGAACAATGTTTTTTGTGGTATAGAGATTTATTTATAACTTTTGAGCGTATTTAATGTTTTTAATTTTATATGTCCTATTTAACTATTTATTAATGATTGTATATGCTATTATTTGTAAAATGAATGTACTGAAATTGTTTTTGACACTCATCCTGTGATTCTGACATTTTAACGGTGAATAAACCTGAAGTATCACTGTAATGCACTAGTCTCATTCCTATCAGCACTCCAAAAAGAAGAAGCAGTTTGTGACAGGTCATATGAACACAATGGGGGATTTTTGCATTCCTGTATGTGACTCGTGGTTCTTTATCCTCCTAAAGTCTGACTTCCTTTTATTTGTCAGAAATGAGGTCACTGCTTGTTTCTCTCATGAACGTTCGCTGCTTTCTCCCAGGTGTGATTCGAACAAAAGCCCAGGGCATTGAATTAACAGGATTGCATCACTCCATTGGTTACACTTGTGAAGGGTGGTGATCTCACAATTTAGTGCAACAATGTAACTGTGAATTCCAGGGGGTGCTTTGATCTAAAAGAACCCTTACTGGACAGACTCCCAACATTTTTGTCAGAATCGCCAGAAACTATTTTTTTTAAAACAAAAATTAAACAGGTTAGATTCCCTTACAGCTAAAATGTGTAGTCTTGTATTTGTGTGAAAGATCATCAGATTGAGGGTTTAGTAGACTATAGGGATCAACATAACCACAATATTCCATTGAATAGCAAATTCTAAAAACCCAACAGTGCAAGAAAGCAGCATTTAAATGAGGTGCCCCATGTTTATGAGCTTCTTTGAATAAATTGCATGCATTTCTAATTCTTCTAACATACAGTATGCAGTGTTTAAATGTTTTACAAAACCTACAATGTTTTTTTGAAAAACGTATAAAATGCAAATATAATATTTTGTACTATTATATTGTACTTATATTTTATACCTGTATATAAATAAAATGAATAAAAATAAATATAAGCACCATATATATTCACATAATATTTTTGTAAGATATATACAGTATAACATAATATAAATACAAAATTTTGTAAATATATATTGTATTTACTGTGTGTGTATGTATGTGTGTGTATATATACTGTATATTATACACACACACAGTAAGTACAATATATATTTACCAAATATTTTGTATTTATTTATATATATATATA
>NW_015538055.1:3064984-3072630 GCF_001515605.1 Sinocyclocheilus anshuiensis
ACGTACAATACATATTTACAAAATATTTTGTAAGATACAGTATATCTGTATATATACACACACACACACATATATTTACATATAAAATGTATAGTACTTAGAATTATGAATATAAGTACAATACATTTTTACCAAATATTTTTGTATTTATATTATTTTGTCTCGAGACTTTTACTCCATCATGAACAATCCCTCCTGCACTCTCAGTGCAAAATAATGAGTTTACTGAATGTTGACATCCAGAAAGTTTGCATATTTAGAGAAACTTTCTAAAGCTTAACATACACACAGTTTTTGTCAGTTGAAAAATTACAAGGGAATTAATTACATTACTTTTATACTTTGAAGTATCAAAAAAGAAATTCCTTGTGGTACAGTGCACACACCTGACAATTAAACAGTTTTAAGGAAAATCCATAACTGCTGCAACCACAGAGCCTGTAGAGAAATAAATGCCTCAGAATAAGAACCCTCCCATGTACGTCAGTGGTGACTCCACTCAGATGTTTACAAAGAACCCCTCCCATCCATTCAAAAGGCACTGTTTCAGTAATTACAGATTGTACCTTTACCGTGTGTCAAGTGTTACAGTATAGTCACACACCCTGAGCTATATTACTAGAATGTTGATATATAGAGGGAAACCGATGTGCTGTACTATGCCTAGCTGTCCAGTCACCAACTGTGAATCATTGCTTGTTATATGTTAGTTAGTTTACACATGAGTACTTATCATACAAGAATGAAACATGCAACAATGCACAACTTAAATAAAAAATCTCCAAATATTGTATTACTGTGTAAACAAGTATTATGTGATTGTCTTACCATAGGAAATAAATATTATAACAATGTAATATTGCAATAATTCAAAATGTACATAGAGATTGTCCACTGGTAAAAAAAAGTTTAAGCATTGACGCCACTTGTAATAACAATTTTTTTTAAATACAAGAGGAGTGAGTCAATAAAATGTTATAGATCCTAGTCATGGTTATAGTTTCTATGATTTCTGCCACTATGACAGTGTTTATGAGGTGATATATAATTGGGAAAGTCTCCAAGCATAACATATCATAAATATCATTTTAAAATTTTACAAAAAGAGTGGTATCATCCTTGCAACACATATGAACAGTTGTGAAGACTAACCATTTGTTTACTGTTACTTGAAAGAGGCACAAAATTATTTTTTTTAACCATAAAAAAATTAAACAAATTAACTTGAAATAAATAAATATATAAATAAAAATATTGCACAGACCAAGTACTGGTCTTGAATTTGGGGGAAGAAATTTATAATCTGGAGAAAGACAATTGTAAAGAGCACTCATTTGTCTACTGTTATTCATTAAAGGCATAAAATTATTCAATATCAATATATGATAAAAATGTAAATAAATTTAGAGATATTTATAATAATAAATTATGATGGCTGGACAGATAGATAGATAGATAGATAGATAGATAGATCGATAGATCGATAGATAGATAGATATTGCACAGACCAAGTAATGGTCTTGAATTTGGCAAAAGAAATCTATAATTTGGACAGAGTGCTCACCAAAAAAAAAACAACAACAATAATAAAAATTATTCAATCTTACAATGCTGTATAATGTGAGATGTGTTTGTTTGATTTGGCCCAAAAGTGCAAAAGCTACAGAAGCTGTTTAGAGGCCTGTGCTTGTTTTTTTTACTCAAACTGTGACGCAACACAAATCACAAACATCACAGATGATTTGACAAACAAATAAGCGATGATCTCATGAAAAGTATCTGGCATCGCAACTGTATACTAATATGAGGGATGCTAATACAGTCCAAACTAAAACAGACTTTTCTTTCATTCTTTTCCATTTCACTCCACTTCACTTCTAATACTACGGTTGTAAAAAACAGTCAAGAGAAGGTGAGACAAGGACAGAACAGCCATTAAAGCACCCTGGCACACGGCCGTAGAGATTAAAGGAGAGAAAGCATACGAGGAAAATAAGAGTATCGACCAGACACCTTTAGGAGTAAGTAAATCACAGGTTCAGCTAAAACCTTGTCTCATTTCCTTTGTGAACTGGATGAGAGAGAGAGAGAACGATTCATCTGATACCGTCTGTTGTTGCATTGCAAGGTCTGTCTCGTTAAAGTGACAGTCTCGTCAAATACTAAGCGAAGCACAGAGACACGCTCTTCTTCCTTCGCTGTCACTCAACAAAATAATTCAAAGAAATGTTTGACCGGGTCTGGCTCCAGCACCCACACAATCCTTCCTTAACAACCCTGTCCTAGTGTTTAAAAGACGCTTTATCCGAAGGGATTTACGGAGGTCCAATTGCAAAAACAGTCAGTTCCCCTTGAAGAACTCCGATTTAAGTCAAGGGCACAATAATGGCAGAGCACAAACCTGATTTAAGTAACTCAGCTCGTCTTCACTCCTGCTTCAACCAGAATCTCTATAGCATTCGGACAGCAGTTTGGCCTTGCTCCTAAAGGAATATTACAGATTCAGTACAAGTTAAGCTCAATTGACAATGTTCATTAGCTAAACTGATTCCCATTTGTCCCTCTTTTTCTTCAAAAAAAAAATGTGGCTTACAATGAGACATTTACAATGGAAGTGATTGGGGCCAAACTGTTTAAAGTTGCAATGAAACAGATGTAGCAACAGATCTTTTCCCTGCGTATTGTCAAGTACATCCAAGAGCAATGGATTGTCGAAATGGATTATCTTGGTTCTATGAAGTGGTTGCTGATTGGTTAGACTGATTGGAGGAGTCCTGCATACGTCATCACAGAAAAGTCTGTCGTCTTCACTAGAAGATCTAGTTAGACATTTTGCCTAAACATTATGAGGTCAAAATGTAAACCGATGAATTGTTCACAATAACATGCATTTTAGAACATATAATTTTTAATTCATGTTGACCTTAAATACTCACTGTTTCAAAAGAAAAAAATATGATATAAACAGTATGCATGCTTACATGATTTAGTGTCTTAAATTGCTTACTAACCTTTTCTGTGTATAATTATATTGTATACTGTCGCCATGACAAAGAAACACCATAAACCCTAAAACGACTGTAAACATGATGATTTAAACAACTTTACAGCTCAAATAATACACAAGTGTTCACAGAATAATTAATGTGTTAAGTATAATTACAAGCTTGACATTTCTGCTTTCCTCCAAAAAGTGACCCCAATTACTTCCATTGTAAATGCCTCAACATATCCTCCATTTTTTTTTTTTTTTTAGAAAATCAAGGACAAGTCAATGTATTTTTTTGTGCTATTCAGCATTATACCACACATGCTGTCAATTGAGCTTAGTTGGTACTGAATCCAGAACATTCCTTCAAAAAAAGGTTTGATTAATGGACAAGGACTGTGGAGTTATTTCCTGACATCATTGGTCTCTGTTGGCTGAAAGTACCGCACTTGTTGAATGTGCAACACAAATTTTCTTTGCTTATACACTACCATTCAAACTGTTCACAGTTTAGGGTCAGTAAGAAATAAATTAATACATTTATTCAACAAGGACGCATAAATTGATCAAAAGTGACAGACATTTTCAACATTGATAATAGAAAGAAATGTTTCTTGACCACCAAAAATCAGCACATTAGAATGATTTCTGAAGGATCATGTGACACTGAAGACTGGAGTAATGATGCTGAAAATTCAGCTTTGCATCACAGGAATCAATCATATTAAAATAGAAAACGGTTTTAAATTGTAGTAATATTTCACAATTTTACTGTATTTTCCGATCAATTAAATCTAGCCTTGACATGAAAAAAATCTTACTGACCCTAACCTTTGAATTGAAATGTAGTAGCAGAATCTGGATTCATATAAATAGTTTAAAATAATGTGTTTTTATAACTAAGATAGGGAGTTATCAAAAGTGAATGTCAGGAATCCAAAAGCTGAATCAAAAACTCATCGGCCTCAAATTAAAGTACATATACAACTTTACATTGCCTTCTTGAGATTCCACCATCCCGGACTCATTTGTACAGCAGGGGTAGACGGCTGTTGTGGCAGTTGTTTCGGCTCAGTTTGCCCTCGCCCTGGTACAGGTTGGAAGAATTGGAGAAGGACGCAGGCAGGGACTGTTTGTCTGTTGCGGGGGAGTAGCTGGGGGGCTCAGCCTGAGACGACGGGACGCTGTGGTTCTGGTTCTGATTCTGGACGGATGGGCGTCTGCGAGAACGCAAGGCCTGACGTTCTGCAAGCTGATTCCGCAGCTCTGTCACTCTTTCTTCCTTCTGCACACACAAAAAAAAACAGTAGTATTAATATTTGAAATTCTGCTAAACTTCTCCATTTTTGGGTGAACTATTCTTTCAACATTTCCTTTAACATGTATATTTCCTGTGATGGCCCAAGATCCGGCCACACATCGCTGAGTGGTAATGTGCTTTCACACACCCACATACACCAACATTTATCTTTTTCTTATATGTGACCCTGGACCACAAAACCAGTCATAAGGGTCAATTTTTAAAAAAATGGAGATTTATACAATATCTGAAAGCTGAATAAATAAGCTTTCAATTGATGTATGGTTTGTTAGGATTGGACAATATTTGGCAGAGATACAACTATCTGAAAATCTGGAATCTGAGGGTGCAAAACAATCAAAATATTGAGAAAATCGCCTTTAAAGTTGTCCAAATTAAGTTCTTAGCAATGCATATTACTAATCAAAAATTAAGTTTTGATATATTTACGGTAGGAAGTTTACAAAATATCTTTATGGAATATGATCTTTACTTAATGCCCTAATGATTTTTGGCATAAAAGAAAAATCAATAATTTTGACCCATACAATGTATTTTTGGCTATAAATATACCCCAGCGACTTAACACTGGTTTTGTGGTTCAGGGTCACATATATCGTTTTGTGTTTCATATGTTGCAGTTCACGTAATGCTTCACAAACTTATCTGAATATTACATTATACATAAAGTATCAGACTCGGTTTATTTGTCATTCAAATACTTTATGCTTTTCACCGCTATTTAGTTCCGTTCACCAGTACTAAAGGATTAATGAACTATAGGTTTTTTAGAGTTTTTAGTTTTTTTTTTTTAGTTTAGTTCTGATTTGTTTACCTTTTTTTAGGCCAAAGTGTGTTTTTTTTATTTGGAATACTTTTTGGGTGATTTAATTTTTTTTGTAAAGACTTAAACAAAATAATTGTTTTCCCTGGGAAATTTTCTGTGTCTTCCTTGCTTTGACTGCTTGGTCCCTTACATTTCCTCTTGTATAAAGCATATTCTGGCCTTAATGAATGAACAACTCAGAAGGTCAAAGACAAGGACGAGTACGATATAATTTCAGTAATTCATTCTACCCTTCTGGGATCCCATTCCGTGCGTTAATTTGTTAATCTATTATGCTGTTAATTAAGACACAAGCACATGAGGAGAAGAGGAAGTGATGGATGGAGGGAGAGAGAAGGAGCACGTGCCTCTTGAATGATCTTCTGGAGTTCCCTGTTCTCGCGCTCCAGCTGTCTTGACTTCTCCTCATCGTTGTTGTTGGACGAGCCGGTTTTCAGCGTGTCCTGCTGCTCCGACTGCCACTCGCCACGAGTGATCAAACGCCGTATCTGCAGAGACAACCGTTAACATCTATGAGACGCCGCAGGGAACGCTCACTGAATTTATGAAATGTCACTGAAATCAATTGTTCATATGTGTGATGTTGTGCAGGAGAGGACGGGTAATAAGTAAGGGATCATTTACAGCCAGGCAGTCGCAAAATAAATCAGCCTGAAGGGTTTATTCTGCGATAAACCTCTGCTTTTGTACATTATCAGGCTTATTACACGGCTACTTGCCTAATAAACAAATAAATAAATGGACATGAAATACTGATTAAAATTATTATTTAACTTATATGAGAAGAGACCGCAAAGCAGGGTTATTATCATTAACAAAACTTTTTTTACTAATTGAAAAATAAAGCTGAAATAAAATTTAAAATAAATATTACAAGAAAAAAACATACAAAATTTAATAATGTTGCTTGGCTACTAACTGATACTAGTTTAAGTTTCAGCACTAAAATAATTAACTGGAAATAAATAAAAACTGCAACTGAAATAAAAATAAAAATGACATAAAACTAAATTAAACCTAAATAGTAATACTAAAAAAAAAAAAAAGATTAAAAATGACAAAAGCACATAACTAAATTATTAAAAAATAAACTACATTTAAAAAGAAAAACTGAAAATATAAAATTACCACAAAATAAACTAAAATTAAAAGTGAAAACTGTAAATAAAAAAACGCTAATTCAATATTCAATATTTATTATTCATAATTGAATACAAAATATAATATATAACACTTCACACTGCCACAGAGTGATACAAGAGAAACTAGCAGAAATGTGTGTTCACATGATATTTATAGTTCAACAGGCATTATAAAAACTAAATTCATATAAAGAAAATTTGACCACATAATACTGTGATTGACCAATCAGAATCAAGCATCTGCCAGTGCTGAGTAAAAACAAAAACTATCAAAAGTTTAAAAAAGGAAGTGTTCTCTAAGATAAAGATCACTTTACTGTTCTGAGGAAACACTTTCTTGTTGAGATCGAAATGTAAACCTAACACATTTATGCAAAAAACGAAACTGTGCCAAGGGAAAGAACCGAAATCAGACAAAATGAGAAATCTGTCTGCATAAAGACGAGCCAGCATGAATGTGGAAGTGATATGAAGCAGGGAAGTGCTTGTACCTTGGGCACAAAGAGCACCACGAGGGTGATGTAGACAGAGAAGATTATGGCCAGAGAGGCGAATGCAAATGAAGCGTCCTGCTGAGAGGAGAGGATCATGGTCACCGGAGCAGTAATCATGCACAGCACCTGGAAACAGAATAAAAAAAAGAGAGAATAACGTTAATAATGTGAATATATAACTGTGAAGATATAACTTAAAGGGGTCATATGTTACAAGCTCTTGGTGCATAAAGAAGATCTGTAAAGTTGCAAAGACTAAAGTCTCAAATCCAAAGAGATATTCTTTATAAAAGTTAAGAGTCAGCCACACCTACCTAAAACGGCTCGTTCTAACACGCCCCCACATATCTACGTCACTATGTGGAAATAGTAGCATTAATGATCTTTAAAATAGCATCATATGACCCCTTTAAATCAGATTGTTAGGACTCACTATCTGTCATTTGCAGGTGATTCAATTTAATTCAATTCAAAATTTTAATAATTAAATTAAAGTTAAAAATAGTGCCTAGCAACTAACTGAAATGTTTAAATTGATGCACTAAAATTAATAACTGGAAATAAAAAAAAACAGAAAATGAAACCTAAATAGTAATATTTAAATAATAATAATAATAATAATATGACAAAAAGCACATAACAAAATTAATCATATCTTTAAAACTGTCTGTCAATCATTCTGCAGGTGATTAAAGGAAAAGACAAGAAAACATAAAAAATTAACACATAAAAAATGTAAATTTAAACCACTTACTAATGTGGTTTTGATCTAGTTTGTAAAATCAGATTTCAAGTGTTTGTTTTGCCTTTCAGACAAAAGAGTCGGATATGTGAGAAAAAAAATTATTTATATATATATATATATATATATATA
>NW_015538055.1:3072751-3087326 GCF_001515605.1 Sinocyclocheilus anshuiensis
AGGCCTTTGTGTACCAAGCTATCGTCACCACTAGAGGGCGTAAATGAACTGTAAGAAAAACTTAAATTGCAGAGCAGAAACAGTGCCATGAATGAGAGAAACTGATGAGATAAAGATAGTAAAAAGAAAAGGAAAGGAACATGAGACAAAAACAAAAAGTGAGAGACCGAGAACTGTTGATGAAAAAGAGAGGTAATTTTGTTGAAACACTTGCAGCAGGCAGCAGAGAGATGAAGATCTTATACTATGAGTGGAGATGTCATATCTGGCGAACAGTGTGGAAAAATAACAGGTATTTACCTTCAACAGCCTAGAATGACTCTACAGACCGATAACTGTGAGCAATGAACCGACTGTCATGACTGTCCAGAGTCAAAGCAACGTCCAGAGCACCACAAGTCTATTTCCTCTCTGACCTCGACAGCACTGGAGCGATACGAGCTATTCTGTCACAAAACATCGCCTGATGGAAAGTAAACTGCTCGCTACGTTTGAGATCTCCAAAAAAAAAAAAAAATCTGCTGTACGTAGATCAGATTTGTACTTTCCCTGGTGACATTTTTACCGGCTCGTTTCTGAATCTTGCATCACTGTAAAAACAGACAGTAAATCCTTTGTTTTTGATCAACCCAACAACCCTCAAGTAGCATCAAAGCAGGCATGTTATTCCTGACACAAGGCAGAAACATGGTGCCATTCTGGGACTTGATCTGATCTTATGAAAAAAATAGCTGTAGGATTGACGTAAAGTGTTTGCATTACCAGTGTTACTTGTTTCCTCATTAGGATGTTTTAGTCTGAGTTTGAGCAAATGGGTGCAATTATGCAAATCATCCTTCGAAGCACTTGGAGTTATTACCAGAATCAAACTGTTTGCAAGCAGTTCAGAGTGAAGCACAAAACGCTAGTAATCAACACCTCATTCAATAACTGTGCTAAAAAAAGGGTCAAACACAAGGCGAACATGTTGTTGTTGACAAAAATACATACACTTAAAATTAGCATTACATCAATGGCTATTATTTTGTTTTCACAGTAAGTCTTTATTGTAGGTTATAGATCATTTTAATACATTAATTTGATTTAAATAAATAAATAGTATAAACATATTATAGAAATATATTATAGTATAATTTATATTTATACTTTTTAACCTTGCTACACAATAGAATAAGAAAATAAATCATCAGCTATAAATTAAAAGTAAAAGACAAATAAAAGAAGTTTCTTGAATTTAACTAATACCAAATATTATATTAATATTAACAACTTCACTAATAAGTCATAAAGGTCAAGTTAAAATCCGGAAGGAGTAAGAAAACAAAAACCTTAAAAAAAAAATAAAAACCTTTATGCCAGTATATGCTATTGTCCAGAAATGTGGGGTCTGTAAGATTTTTTTATTATTATTATTATTTATTATTACAATTTAAAGTAACTGTTTTCTATTTTAAAATGTAATTTATTCCTGTGATGCACAGCTGAATCTCCAGCATCATTACTCCAGTCTTCAGTGTCACATGATCCTTCAGAAATCATTCTAATATGATCTCAATAAACAATTTTTTAAATTATTATTAATGTTGAAAACAGTTGCGCTGCTTAATATTTTTGCAGAAACTGATACATTTTTAGGATTCTTTGATGAATAGAAAGTTTTAAAGAACAGCATGCATTTAAAATAGAAATCTTTTGTAGAAAACATTAGAAATGTCTTCACTGTCACTTTTGATTAATAGAATGCATAATTGTGGAAATATTAATTTCTTTCAAAAACAAACAAACATTACATTTTGTGATTTGAGTAACTTTGTGATTTCATTCTTGTTTTCTAACAGGTAAAGAGACTTTTTTTCATGAGCAAACTGCTTATCCTAATTCTACAGTGCAGACAGACAGCATTTAAAGTGAGATGGGGCGGCAAGTAAAACACTGGGAGCTGCTTGGAAAAAGTCACCTGCTGAGTCACAATTCATTTTCAAGACGACGGACGAGCAACACAATTGCACCCCAGAAACTGCTACAGCCCCGTGTGACAGCGTATATTACTTTTGCAGGTTTCCGCCACTGCTTATATGCAGTTTCACAATTAACTCAACCTTTTGTCATATATTTATTAAGGAGCCACATATTGTGGCTGCTAAACTCCTGGGGAAGATATAATAGTTAAATAGTTTTGTCTGGAAGGGCACAGTATTCCTAAAATACATATGATACATATAATTATATATTTGACGAAACAGTCTCATGTGTTTCTCCCAGCTGTCAGCTATGATTAGGCTACACTATGAGGATGTTTTGTGCTGTAAATATAGAAATAGCCAGCAGTCAGACTTACAGCTACATTGTAGATGGCCATGCCAACCGCTCTATGGTCATTTATCTTCTCTGTGGAAATGGACTTGGTCTCGTAGGCCAGAAAGATTCCCAGCAGCAGCAGAAGTCCCTTGTAGCCGTACACCACACCTGAAGGGACACAGCATTACTTACAGTATAGTGAGTGCTCTTAAAGCTCTGAGGTTGGCTTAAGATAATGTCTCACATGGAAACTGTATGCTTTCTATTTTTGTGGTACTTGTATGTGATGTATGTGAGTGATGGTCTTGAGTCCAATAATGTACAAAAAAATAAATGTAGGCAGAATAACCCAAAATATTTTAAACAAATCATTTGTTTGAATCAGTTCCTTGGGAGTGAAACAGTGAGGTGGATGATTTGTTAAAATCATATATGTGACCCTGGACCACAAAACCAGTCATAAGGGTCAATTTTTCAAACCTGAGATTTATACATCTTATATGAAAGCTGAAAAAATAAGCTTTCCATTGGTGTATGGTTTGTTAGGATAGCCGAGATACAACTATTTGAAAATCTGTAATCTGGGGGCGCAAAAAAAAATCTAAATACTGAGAAAATTGCCTTTAAAGTTGTCCAAATAAAAAAAAGTTCTTAGCAATGCATATTGCTAATCAAAAATTAAGTTTTGATATATTTACGGTAGGAAATTTACAAAATATCTTCATGGAACATGATCTTTACTTAATATCCTAATGATTTTTGGCATAAAAGAAAAATCGATAATTTTGACCCATACAATGTTTTTTTGGCTATTGCTACAAATATACCCCCAGCGACTTAAGACTGGTTTTGTGCTCCAGGGTCACATATAATACCACATTCAACACCATCTATACTACCATTCAATGTTTAAGATCAGCGAGATGCATTTTTATTTTTTTTTTAAGAAAAAAATTTTATTTTATTCAGCAAAGATGCATTAAATGAATCAAAAGTGACAGTAAAGCCATTTATAACGTGTCAAAATATTTCAATTTCAAATAAATGCTGTTCTTTTGAACTTCAAAGAATCTTCAAAGTATCACAGATCCCACAACAATATTAAGCAGCACAACTGTTTTCAATGTTGATAATAATAAGTGAAAGTGAAAGTGACATGTGGCCAAGTATGGTGACCCATACTTGGAATTAGTGCTCTGCATTTAACCCATCCAAAGTGCACACACACAGCAGTCTCACTCCCCCCACCGATAATCCCTGCCGGTACGAGAATCGAACCCGCAACCTTTGGGTCCGACTCTCTAACCATTAGGCCACGACTTCCCCATAAGATATGTAAGAGCAGCAAATCAGCATATTACGATGATTTCTGAAGGATCATGCGTCACTGAAGACTGGAGTAATGATGCCGAAAATTCAGCTTTTCCATCACAGGAATAAATTACATTTTAAAATAGAAACCAGCTATTTTAAATTGTAATAATATTTCACAATATTACTGTTTTTACTGTTTATTTTGATCAAATAAATGCTGACTTGGTGAGAGACTTCTTTCAAACACATTAAAAAATTCTTACCAACCCCAAAGTTTTGAATGGTAGTGTATAAAAGATCAAACATAAACCGAGATTAACTAAAGATGTATTTTACCTGGAAAAATATATAAAATGGGTATTTTATCATTTGTAATACTTTTGAGTGATGTCATAAATGAACGAGTCTATTGGGTTGAGTCTATCAGACTTTTTAAAATAAAAATTCAAATCAGCACAACAAATACCTACCCATGAATACTTCACAATGCAAGTAATATAAAAAGCTTTGTGCATTACAGTAAATATCTATATTACAGTAATGAAACCTGGTGAGAATGTGCTTAATTGTCATAAAAGTTGTGCAAAAAATCTTTCTGGCCCTAAAAAAAGTGACATATGACCCCGGCATGTTTGTGAAAATAGATGATCTCTTTCCTGCCTGTATGTTCATATTTAAAATATTGTGAAAGAAATTAAAATACAGAAACTGTAACAGACTCATTGCAAGTTATCGCAAACGCTTGATTGCAGTTGTTGCTGCTAAGGGTGGCCCAACCAGTTATTAGGTTTAGGGGGCAAACACTTTTTCACACAGGGCCATGTAGTTTTGGATTTTGTTTTCCCTTAATAATAAAAACCTTAATTTAAAAACTGGATGTTATGTTCACTTGTGTAATCTTTTACTAATATTTAAATTTGTTTGATGATCTGAAACATTAAAGTGTGACAAACATGCAAAAAAATAAGAAATCAGGAAGGGGGCCAACACTTTTTCACACCACTGTATATATATAAAAAGAGGAAGAATGATACAGGAAGTGAGAGAGAAGAGAGGGACTAATAAGTCACATTAAGAGTTTAATCTCGTTTCGAGTTCAAGGAAGGTTTTTTTCTCTGTAATATTATCTTCCTGTACAGAGTGAGAGAGTCAGGCTATGAGATCCAGACCTGGGCACTGACCCACAAAATGTAATTTTACACTGCGGTGCTCTGATAGGAAGTCAGAGCAAGAGGAAAAGTGCGAGAAAGAGATAGTGAGAATGAATGAGTTGTGAAACGGTGAGAGGAATACAAAATGAACTGGAAAAAACTCTTGAGCATATAACAAATGATTAATTTAAATTTCAGAGACAGCTTGTATCAGTAAAGTGCAGAGCGCGAAGCAACCGTATAGATGATTAAACTCCTAGATATATATAAATAAATAAAATTAAATCAGACCCGGGTGTCAAACACAGCGCACAGGGAAAAAAAAAAACGTATATTTTTTAGCATTATGATGCATTCATATTCTTGAGTTTCACAACAAAGTTTAATATTCAGGATTAGGGTTTTTTTCATTAAAAATACTGCACTAAAAAGACTCTGGACATGGTGAGTGAGTGCCGGATGCTTACCAAGCCACGTGTTCATCTTCTCTGAACTGCAGTGCTCGAGAAGAGGCTGAATCAACACATCCAGATCTTCTTTAGGAGCCTCTTTAGTGAACTTCTGCTTAGAGCGAGAAAACAAGAGAGTGAGCGAGAGAGAGCACTTTAAAGGACAGAGATTGAGGTCAATGCAGCAGAGCACTGCACTACAATACTTCACCATTAACACCTACTTCCATGAGCTTGCTCGGCAGAAATTTCCCAGGCATTTCAGAGGAAACACATAAAAAAAAAAAAATCACAGTAACCACAAGAAAAAAAGTAAAGTGTCACCACACCTCCACAGTTATGTGCAGAGGGTCCACAATCTGCCAGATAAGCAGAGAGAGAACATCAATAGCCAGCAGAACTGCAACGGTCGCATATAGCTTCCACGGCTCCAAGTGCTGCGGCGAAATAAGACCATAATCGTTAGTCAATGACACACAGTCACAAAGAATCAAGACACTAACAATAGACTGCTATACTGTAAAGGGGGAATAAAAGTTACACTTATGAATGGTCACAGCAGTTGTAAACATTATTGTAGACTCTGTATACCGTCGTTTTTTTCGGTGGAAGACAAAAGGAGAAAGTTTTGAGGAATCTTAATGTCTTATTTTCACACATTTTCATGTGAACATCAAAAAAGTTTCCTTTTTTCAACATTGATGATTAATGAAATTCCTGAGCAGCAAATCAGCACATTAGAATGATTTCTGAAGGATCATGTGAAGACCGGAGTAATGATGCTGAAAATTCAGCTCCGCCATCACAGAAATACATTACATTTAAAAGTATACTAAAATAGAACACAGTTCATTTAAATTGTAATCATATTTATATTATTAATAGTATTTCTGATCAAATATATGCAGCCTTGGTGAGCATAAGAGACTTCTTTCAAAAACATTTAAAAAAATGGATCATTATATTTTGGATTTCTAAGTCTTTCTAAACAATTCCTTAGAAGAACGGGTTAAAAAAGTAATTTGCTAATGAATCGACTCTTAAGAGTCATTTGTTTGTTTATCGAATTACACTTTTTTTTGTTGTATTTATTTTTTGCATGCAGCTTGTGCATGCAAGACGTGTTTTCTTGTCATTATTTTATAGTCTTTTTATCTTGTCACATTCAGTTCAGACTGCAAACCCACATCTGCAATTTGGGTCAACATGACTCCGTTTGCAGGCATTAGTGGAAAAGATTAAGCAGCATGGTTAAAAAAAAGCTGAAGAAAAGGTAAAAAAAAAAACAACGAAAACATCATAAAAGCAATACGATGGCTTTGTGTGAGAAACAGATTCTTGCAAAAACATGCAGCAATGCAAATTATCGGTGAACAATGACTATTGTATGATTTCAGAAGACTTAAAATACAGCATATAAGCCATATGAACTACTTTAATGGTGATTTGTTTTTTTTTGTTTTTTGGAGCTTGAAAGTCATTGCATGTCGAGAGATGTTTCTTTAAAAAGTTCTACTCTTACGTTCCACAGAAAACAAAAAAAAAGTTGAAGTATATGGGTTTGGAACGAAACGAGGGTGAGTAAATAATGACAGAACTCTTTTTAAGAATCACTGCATTCTCTGCATGCAGAATCTGTGGCTGCAGGCTTCCTCCGGGCCTTCAGACTGGGAAAACAAGTTTCACTGCACACTTTCTCCTCTCTCTCTCTCCCTTAATCACCGTGAAGACGTCAAATGACTCGAGAGCCCCCCGTTTCTTCCACATTCAGCCTGAGCGCCGAACTTTCTTCAAATGCTGTTGAACCACTTAGGCAAATTGCTCCATTACGGGCATCGGGAGAGTTGAAAGTCATCTCGATTCGTCGTGCAGAGCGCTTGAATAATAAAGCCCCCTGAAGGTCGGATTTCCATAAAAGAAGTTTAATGCTCATCCATATTCCATAGTTGGGGTAATCTGGTTGTGGTTTGATGAGGTTTTAGGGTTTCCCTAATGCCGTCTCGTATTGCTTTAGGACACGAGATCAGAGCGAACACACGTGTCAAGATGCTAATAGTGTGTTTGTGTTGTGTAAGGAAGAAACGGACAGAACTTTTCTCAGCAAGAATATGCGAGAAGAGGGGGAGGTTCTATTTCATGCTGGGAAGCTTCATCTAATGCTGTAGAGTCGTGTAGGTGCGGGATTCTTTAATATGCAGTAGATAACAGTGAATTCGGTGGCACTGCATAACGCAAGCACGCTGCTCGTCACATTTGCAGATTCTGCAAAATTATCTGAAAATAATTAAGGGGATACTGAAAAATGCAAAGTCTCGTGCAAAGTCCATAGCCCTGTCATCATTCTAATTAAACCAAATGTAATTTATTTTAAATTCATTACTCATTTCACCCAAAAATTACAATTCTGTCATCATTTACTCACCCTCACGTCATTCAAAACTTGTAGTTTTCTTTCTTTTGTGAAGCACAAGTAAAAATATATTTACACTGCCACAGTTTTTTGAAAGAAATTTTAATAATGATTAATTATTAATATTTTATTGTGTATATATACATGTAGGTAATTTACAATAATTACATCACTTAAATAATTGTATAATTTATAATAATTATTAATATTAATAATTTATTAAATATTTATTTTATTGTATTTATATTAATATATTATATATTAAATATAATATATATTAAACAATATATGTAATGTATATTAATATTAATGCTGTCAATAATTACTTGCAATCACATCCAAAATAAAAGTTTTTAATTAAAATGTACCATTATTTTCTCATGTTGTTCCAAATGTATGACTTTCTTACCATCTTCACTCAGCTTCATAATATTTTAAACCGTTAAAATTATATATATATATATATATATATATATATATAATTTTAACGGTTTAAAATATTATGAAGCTGAGTGAAGATGGTAAGAAAGTCATACATTTGGAACAACATGAGAAAATAATGGTACATTTTAATTTTTGGAAAACTACAGTATTCCTTTAAATGCAAGAAGATACATTTTTTAGCCACTCAAGACTGATTTACCTTCCTCTTCTCTTTTTTCTCATCTTTCTTGGTGAAGACAGTGTGAACCCACCAGATCTTGGTGAACATGCTGCCATAGGCTAAACTGAAGCCCAGTCCTAGCAGCCACAGGCGAAACTATGAGAGAGAGAAAGAGTTCATTTGGGAGCTTAGCTCCAAAGCAGTCATTAATTTTTTTATAACAAATCTTTGTCGTGTTCAAAGGTCAAGGCTGAATGAGAGGAAACGGCAATAAAAAAGTGAGTATAACGTTTATGACACTACCTGGCAGACCACAGGGAACTGTGATCTATGGACATGGAGGCCATCGATGCCCAGAGGAAAGACAGCTGCTAATGCCAGCACACAACCCACCGCCGTCATGTTGTTCAGATAGGGCTGAGAGTTCTGAATGTATCTGTCAGAAGGGTTACAACAGATTAGAACTCAGTCTACAGATATATTACACTATCAAAATGAGAAATCCAAAACATTTTATGCTGGGCTGAAATATTATTTTGTAACAGTCATGGTAGCATTTAAAGGAGTCATAAAATCGTGAAAAATCTAATTTTCCTTTATCTTGTAAAATTAGAGTGTCAAACCTTTCTTCTCTGGTTCAGTTTCCTTCCCAGTTCAAATAGGGTTTTATTAAAACCTTCATCCACGATCATTTCATTTCAGTCATAACGGTTTGTGTGCCACATTATAATTATAGTGAACCAGACACAATGCAGCTTTGCAAACAATTTCTTAATTATCTTTGCTTTTCTTTTTCAGTAAAAATATCTAATCACTCTTAAAATAAGAAAATTACTTGGAGAAAAATTGTGTAAGATAATAACTTAATGACTTGTTTTCAGGCAATATTTCTTGAATAAAGTATTTTTAAATGTTCCAACTCCACTGGCAAACTTGTCATATTTTAACCATAAACTTAAAGGGGTCATATGATGCGATTTCAATTTTTCCTTTCTCTTTGGAGTGTTACAAGCTCTTGGTGCATTAAAACGACTTGTTCTAACACGCCCCCACGTCTTTGTATTTGCATAACGCCGCCCAAATGTTCACGCAAAGAAAGAAAGCGTAACATTTACTCTCGCTGTAGTATTGTTGTTACCGTGTGTTTCGTTGTGAAAGCGAAACTACTTTGTTTGGCCTTCCAAAAGAGGACAAAATCCGCTTCGTCATGCCTGGAGCTGATCCATGCTGGTCGCTGAGGAAATACATCAACTTCGTGCTGTGGATCACCGGATTAGTTTGTAATGGGTTTTAATGTTTTTGTCTCGTCGCTCCGGCCGGGACACGGCATCACAATATGGTAAGGGGCGTAACATTTCCGTCACACGCTTGAGGTATTCAGCCAATCACAACGCACTGGATAGCTGGCCAATCAGAGCACACTTCGCTTTTCAGACCGATGAGCTTTGTAAAAATCGACACGTTTCAGAAAGGCGGGGCATAGAGAAGAAACAATACTGTACAGTATGTATGTGGAAAATAATGTTTTTTTTTACCTTAAACCGCATAAACACATTTCATTACACCAAATACACAGTTCTTTTTAGCAACATCATATGACCCCTTTAATACAACTTTGATTGATTTTAGCATAATTGGGTTAACAAAAATAAAATGACATAAAATAAAAACAAAAGATATAAAATTATACAAATTATACATGCTTATTGGAGGTGTGGTACCATAAAAATAATTCAAATGGACAGAACTAACATACTGACCAACACAAAATGATCATAAAATTACCTTTAATTGTCAAATTTTACAGCACTTCAGATCAATTGCATGTGGATTTCTTATGAACACACTAACCTGATGCTACTGTTGTATATGTTGAAGGAGAGGCAGACTATGCCCAGAAGGATTCCCAGCCCGGCAAAGACAGACATGGATACAAAGAGCTTCTGGGAAAGGTAACGGAACTCCTCGATCACCCTGGTCTGGTCTGCCGGAGGGCCGAGGCCTGTCAAAAGAGAAACCAGTCAGGGAAAATCAGAGAAACTGAAAGAAACTGGAGCGCAGACAGAACGGAACGGCAGATAAGAGCATACAGATCACAATGTAGATGCTGAAATAAATCAGAGACTGACTTCATTGACAGTTGGAAGAGCAAAAGCGAAGTATTCCAGCTTGGTTTAGAGAGTCTTAAGCTACGTCTGCGCTGTCAGACTTCAGAAAGACAAGACTTGGAGGGAATATTAATGGATTTTTTTGACAGACAATTTTCTGTGAAATAAGGCCACTGGGCCGGTTTGACACGTCAAGTGTCTGGAAAATTTCAGGGGAAAAGGAAGCTCACGACGTTCACACATTAGCAGGACCAGACGGAATCTGACTTCTTTCACACTTTCGGCGCTTGTTTTGGAGGAAAATCTGCAGAATGAAACAGATTTTAGGATGCGTTAAATGGAGCTGCGAGTACTACACTTTTATTTCTAGCTCAAAGAATAAACAAATACACTACAATATTTAATAAACAAACATCCAAAGGACAAGGAATGTGTAAAAATCTGTGACTAAAGGCTGTTATATTTCTGAACTGGTGTGAGATCAGTGTGCCATTTGTCAGTTTCATTTTTTTGTTCAAAACTTTTCCAACACCAACATGTTGCAAAATGAGAACGGTTTTATATATCTGGGGGGATTTTTAATGATGACATCTGGTATGAACACATTGGCTTGTAAAATTAAGACATTTGGTTTACATGACAGGAGATCAAAGTGGAAGAGAGCAGGAAGACTAATGTCAATGCATAAATCTACTGACAAGAGTTTTTCTTGCAGTGAAACATCAATATAAAATCAACATTCAAATTTTGATGTCGTTAGTTTTAATGATCTGAAAACAGTGTGACAGACATTTTTGCTGTTGTATGGCATAATTCAAGTCATAAATTAGTTGAGAGAAATAAGCCTATTATAATTAGTCAAAATAATTGATTAGTCGGTAGTTATGTTTTATTTAAACTTGTATTGGACAAATGACAAATTTAGTTTTTTCAATGTACACTATTTCAATGTTTGTTATTTAATTTTATATTTCGATGTACACTACTTTTCAAAAGTTTGGGGTCTGTATTTAATGTTTTTTATTAGAAGTCTCTTTTGCTCACAAAAGCTCCTTTTATTTGATCAAAAATACAGTAGGAACAGTAATATTGTGAGATATTATGACAATTTAAAAGAACCGTTTTCTACTTCAATATAAAATGTAATTTATTCCTGTGATTCAAAGCTGGATTTTCAGCATCATTACTCCAGTCTTCAGTGTCACATGATCCTTCAGAAATCACTATAATTTGCTTTTTTTATTACTATCAATGTTGTGTTGTGCTGCATAATATTTTTGTGGAAACGGTGATACAAGATTTTTCGATGAATAGAAAGTTCAAAAGAACAGTGTTTATTTGAAATATAAATATTTTGTACATTACAAATATATTTCCTGGCACTTTGATCATTTGAATGAGTCCCTGCTAAATAAAAGTATTAATAAAAATCATATTGACCCCAAGATTTTTAAAAGTAGTGTAACATACTGTAAGTCTATGGATGACCCATGTAGTACAACACTGACACTTTTTTTTTTTCAAAAGTTCAAATAAATCTTCATGCTGTGAATTAAACTAACAGCCCTCATTCCTAAATGAACAACAGTAAGTTTGCCTACATTTGATCCAAGGTAAATTAATGTAATTAACTTAAATTTCAAAAGTGTTATGTTATCACTCCTCACACTAATGTTATCACTCTTCCTGGAACTGTGACAAAAATATGAATTTACGCCTCTCGCCGTTCAATCTGTCACTATAATTATAACCAAAAACAGGATTCCTGTGGGAACAATAATTACAGTGATGATGGCTGTCTTGTGCGTATAAAGCTATTTGAAAAAGACAAACAAATGACAGCGACTGGCAGAAATCTAACACTGAATGATAGTTAAAAACAGAATATTTCTCTGTCAGAAGCAACCGTGTCATTACCAGGGACTGAAAGCTGACCATGAGGGACATGCGTCCATGAAAGACAGCTGGCCCTCGGGTTCGTCAAAAGTGACACAATGTTTGTTGATACTTTTCCGAATGTCAGAACACTGACGGGACAAGAGTGACACCTGACATTTGCTACTGCAATGTGGCAGCAATGCTGTGAGAGATAAATGCGTGTGTGTGTGTGTGTGTGTGTGTGTGTGTGTGTGTGTGTGTGTGTGTGTGTGTGAGAAAGTGTTAGAAAGCTCTGTCTTGTCAGTTGATGCATTTGCACAGTAAACCTTCCGTCGTCCTTGATCTAAGAATCAGGACAGGGTGTTGCTATGGAGACCTGGCTTAACAACAGTTTCCACAGCAATTTGGAAGAGAAAGTCATGCTAAAGTGGTTGTCAGGAGCTACCAAGAGATTGCTGAAAAGCAAGGGCATTGCCATATGGTTCAAAAAGACATAAGAAATCAAGTCCTGAGTTCTGACCCGTGTTATATGTTATAAAGGCCACATTTTTATTTTAATAAAAATTAGAAACCATTCAAATGCTTGAGAATCTCACCCAATGGATTCCGGAGGAGGTTCTGCGCTATTTGGAAAGAACATCTGCCGCTTCTGTTATTATCAAGGGCAAAAACAGCAAGCAATGTCACCAGCTCAATGCGCCGCTTTTCACCATGGAAGAAAGAAGAAGACATGACTAAATAGGTCATAACTCAAAATTCAGTTTTTCTGAAAATAGCCGTGATTGGCTAAAAAGGATGTACGTTTGCAAATGAGGGAAGAAAATTATTTTATATTAAGTCAAATTACTTTTTGGAGGTTTCTGTCTTTATGTCCTTTTACAGTCCCTTTTGGTGACAGGAAGTTACTGCAGAGAAAGTGAAGGAGTGGAATCACTATTTGTTATTTTTAGTCAGTGTACAGGTGTTATTAAATGAAGGAAGCGTTTGTTTTAAATTCACAAAATTTTGTATATGCCTTAGTGTGATTATCAACCTTGTGTGAGATCAATATGTTTGATAATTTCCACAATAAGAAAATGTTAAATGTGTCTGGTAAAATCTGCTACACTTTACAAGGAGAATCAATTTGTTAACATTAGGTATCATGAACAAAAATAACAAAATTGATGTTAAAAATTTATAAGGTGTATATATATTTATACAACAGTTCGTTCTGGTTCTCAAATCTGATTGGTTGAGAACTGTGAGATATTGTACTAGTATCGCTACAGGAACGCCCTTTCACAATTTTGTATCACTCTGCTTGTTCTAGCCGGGTCTATGGTTTTTTTTTTATTATTCACTGAGCTAATCGTAGAGTACTTTAGTTTATATAAGAAGAAACGTCTAGCTTCGCGGTCTCTTTCTCTCTCATTTGGATGCACGTCTTGCAGCATTGTTTCTCTCTTATAACCTCATTATTTCTCACTAATAACTGAAGCAGCACATGCCCTTGATACGAATTCTAAAAGTGACGTATGTTTAACTGTCAACTTGAGCTTTGAATCCGTGGCGGAAGGAAGTAGTTCCGCACAAAAGAGGGTTTTATTAGGCACTCCGTTGTTTCTTGTTTAATTACACACATGTTCCGTCGAACTGTTGTATAAACGCAATATCACTCTCGTACTTGAGTGATATTGCTCATTTATATGCTCACCTAGGCTGCATTTATTACATCAAAAATACAGTAAAATACTGTTAATTTAAAATAACTGTTTTCTATTTGAATATATTTAAAAAAGTTATTTCTGTCTTCAGTGTCACATGATCCTTCAGAAATCATTCTAATATGTTTATTTGCTGCTCAAGAAACATTTCTTGTGACTATCAATATTGAAAACAGCTTAATATTTTTTTGTGAAAACCATGGTACATTTTTTTCCAGGATTCTTTGGCAAATAGAAAGTTCAAAATAACAGCATATATTTGCATATCATTTTTCTATTCTTTGCAACAATGTGAAAGTTGCAAGTCTCAGTACCGGCAGGGATTGTTGGTGGGGGGAGTGAATGTACAGCGCTCTTCAATACCACGACTGAGGTGAGACCCTTGAGCAAGACACCGAACCCCCAACTGCTCCCCGGGCCCCGCAGCAAGAATGGCTGCCCACTGCTCTGGGTGTGTGTTCACGGTGTGCGTGTGTGTTCACTGCGGTGTGTGTGCACGTGGATGGGTGAAATTCAGAGCACAAATTCTGAGTATGGGACACCATTCTTGGCTACATATCACGTCACTTTACGGTTACTTTTGATGCATCCTCCCTAAATAAAACTATTAATTATTCCAAAAAAAAACTACTGACCCCAAACCATAGATTGTATATA
>NW_015538055.1:3087635-3097745 GCF_001515605.1 Sinocyclocheilus anshuiensis
ATATATATATATATATATATATATATATATATATATATATATAGATGGCTTCAACGAAAATAGACATTGTCACAGAAAAAGAGAGATCTATCTAAAGCAGAAGCATCTAAACACACTCTGTGACTTCATAGGACCATACCTTGTGTGCTTTTTATAATATTCAAAACCTTCAGAAACATGCAAATCTGAATGCATTTCACACACTTTTGAAACACTGTAATCACCCTGTCAAATACAGTAAATTGCACTGTTCAGTCACTAAACTGACATTGACATCTATAATAATCTTTCACTTTTTCCCAAAACTTCTGCCTGCAGCATTGATCTTCACCTTGTAGCCATTTGAAAAACAAGCTCTAGTGAAGTGTGAGGTCATTACTCGTCTAATGTAGGGCAGCGCTGCTTTGTCACCGTCACGCTGGTGGAATCCACTCAATGGGATCACAGCATGAAGGTCTGATTAGAGCCTAAATCAAGAATGACTCACAGAAGAGGACCGGGCAAATCCAGAAAATAATCGCCTCTGTATCTTTTGGGTGAGAAAATACAGGATTTTGGTGATGGCAATTCAATTCCCATCTCTTGGCAGAAAACCAATTTGTGGGGTAATAAGGAAGGCACCGATTGGTGCTTTTGTAAATGATTCTAGAATAGTCTCCCAGCATCCATGCCGAAAAAGGAGCAAGTTGAGCGACAACTGTGAATGTTTTATCAAAGCTATTCTAAGGGTGACATTACACCCGACAGGACACTTTTAAAAGTAAAGTGTTTCTTTTGTTTTCTTCACACTGCATTTTTAGGACTGACTGGCCAAAGAGGATGGAAAACTGGAAATGAATTCTTGAGGCACATGACACAATATAAGAGTCAGATGCATTTCTGTACTATTTACACATTCATGCATATGCTGAGTGTGAAACCACTCACCCGTTTGCGTACACTCTAAATGCAATCGATGTGAGTGTAAATAATAGGGCTGGGTTTTGACACAAATTTCACGATTTGATTCGATTCTCATTCACAAGCTTGCGATTAGATTAGATTACCAATTCGATTCGATTTGATTCAATATTGATTATTTTGGAATTTGGATATATATATCAGGTACAGTACATGCCAAATTTACTCTAGGAAAAAAAATCTCTCAACTAATGCTGTAAAATATACACGAGAGTCAGTTGGTACTACATTACTATAATACTGAAGGTTAAAATTGACTAATTTGTTAAAATTACACTTAATGAAGTTTTTAAAATAATAACGTTACAATTACATAATAATATTTCTACTTCAATTCGGTTTTTTTAAATATAAACATAATAGTGGCCATCATAAAAACTTGATGGATTTATTCAAACATAAATTAAACATTGAAGAACAGTCAAATTTATAATGAATATGTTATATGGTGCATATATTTAACAAAATGCCCCTCTCTACAGTTTATTTTTCTATCTGATTAATGAGTTTATGCTCGCCGAATATGTTTTTCTGAGGTAAATGTGACGTTATGTGACATTGTTTACAAGCTGTTATATTGACGTCTTTGCTCGCTAAAACACTGATTAAGCGATTACATGAGACAGGATACGGATTGTAAAGTTGTACTCTTTCTTTGAACTTACCTTCGGATGTTTAGTCATGTTTATTTTGTGCTGAAACTGGTATTAATATGGAGGAGATGATCAGTTCACGTGTGCCTCGCGCTGCCGCGTCTGATGATCGAGGCGCTACAGCGATCTGTCACTCCACATTAAACAGCACAAAAACGGCATTTATTGTTTGAATACTGCAATACAATGGACAGAATTTGAAATCTGAGACTTTGTTTCATATTAAAAGTACCAAAGCACAATGCTTATTGCGATATATTGGATGGGTAGTGCCCTTCAATGTTCCATCCATTAACTGAAAACAGGCTAGACTAATCGATTCTTGGGATTTAAGAATCAATATCGTTCCGTAAAAATCAGAATCGATTAATATCGAGATATCGATATTTTTTACCCAGCCCTAGTAAATAAGTGACTTCTTTCACAGAAACTGCACTTTGTGTGACGTTGCAGTCACACAGCATCCCAAATGACAGGAAAAAAGCATTTCATCTAATCTGATCATTCAGACTTAAAATCCCGTTTTATTTCAATTGTTGTTGTTGTTTTCACAGATATTAGTCTGAGCTGTGACATGAAAACCAACAGAAAGGGGAAAATACAAGTCAATTTCACTAGACTGGTAAATACTACGACAGTTTATTTTTAATATTTGGAATTAGTTCTTATTTTTGTTTCATTTAAATTTAAAGTTTTAGTAATTTTGTTGTTTGTTTTTTTATTTCAGTTTTAGTTATCAAGAGTATAATTAAAATGAAAAATGTTGCTATGGCAACTAGCTGAAATAAAATTGCTTAAGTTTTTAAATATTTTATTTTATTTCCGTTAACATTAACAAAAATTTAAGATGTATTACTTTTATTCAGCAAAGATGCATTAAATTCTATGAAAATTAAATTCTATCAAAAATTCTATGTCAAATAAATGTTGTTTTGAACATGTTTTGATAAGTATTGGTAAGTCTTGGCAAATGTCTTGGTAAGCATAAGAGACGTCTTTAAAATGGTATCATAATCATAAAGAAATCATCACAAACATGTTGTTTGCAAAAATATGTATATTTTGACAGAATATAGCTATGTATATATGTATGTGTGTGTGTGTAAATATATATATATATATATAAGGGTCACACCTTGACCCTTTGTTCCAGACTGCAAACAGCTTAATGGGTCGGAGTCGAAGACGTCAAAAAATTGGATTTTTTATGCCTGTCTGAACAAAACCTTGGTTTACCATTCCACAAGAAGATTAAAGTTGTACTTTCCCATTTATCGGCGAGCATCATCACACATTTTCATTTGATCCGCTCTGCGCCTTACATCTCTTTCATCAATACCAGTTTGTCAATCGAGAAAATTCACAGAGCTGCACAAAGGTCAGAGTGAGCCGTGAACAGCACCGCAGCTCCACTTCTCCACTCCCCTGGGCCTGTATGGCCTCCTCTAGCAGGAAGGACAGCTAATTGTTAGCGATGTATTAAAGAGCGCGACAGAGCTTTGTTGAGCTAACAGAAATCAATACTGGTAAGCCTCAATCTCGACGGGCCGAGTGCGGCTGTGAAAGGTGATGGGAGTGGAATGGACAGAGCTGTCTCGACGAGCAGAAAAAAGGCTGGTTTCTCTTACCAATCCATTTGTCATTTCCATACCAGGACAGGTTGCCTTTTGTGCTGTCATAGTATCCAATCTTCTTGTAGCTCCCACCTGAGGGAAAAAAGCAAGAAGTTAAATGAAAGATGAGAAAAGCCTGAAAGAAAAGTGTATATGAAACCACTTCTAATGCTGACATCTTCTTCAGCCTCAACCCGAAACAAAGAGACCCTCATCTGCCCATGAATTAATTTTGTACTATAGACAAAATGAACAATGTAATGATATTTTAAAAGCTTGTATTAAAAGTTTTCTTGTATAAATATAGCATCTAATTAACAGTGTGTCAACTAAAGGTCACATTAAGAAAACTTGCTTGCACTAAGCACTGCAATAAAAGCTTCAAAAGAGGCCTGACTCGACAAATCTGAAAAAGTAGTCGACTTATAGCTGCATCAATGGGTTGAAGAAAAAAAAAAAAAAGCCCAACTGCATTGATCAAAGTTAATCTGAAAGGGAACATATTGTAGAAAAACTTTGCTCTTTGGAAATCATTGATGTACTATGTAGACAAACTTTCACAACACAAAAATTAGTCTCTCTCACCAGTTCAGACCATTCATTGAAACTAAACAGGAAATATGAGACATTCAGATATCTTTAACACTAAAATATGACCGCAGACACAGTGAAGTAATGAGGAGGAAATAGATGGGCTTTTCTTTAACTACAGGCAGTTTAGGCCCTGTGGACTTTTAGAAATGTTATTTCTAAAATAGTCACTTTTCACACTCTCACTAGTTTAATTTGTAATAATGTCCAACAGTGGACATCCATACATCATAGGAGAATTTTGTCTTTTTTTCCTTCACAGTGTAATTTACACAACAGCTCAAATTATGCATTCAATAGCACTCTTAGTTGGCCTTTTATTTCATGATTCATATTATTCTGATTATCCAAATAAAGTTTAAAAAAAATATATATGTAAAATATATGTGAATAAGTATAAGAATATAAAATATAAGAATACTTTATTTATAACAGCAGAATTGTGTGGATGAAATGTCGTCATGGTTGTTACAATCATAATCTTTGGAAAAACTGTCATATCATTTTCACATAAAAATACTAAAAATGCATACGTTTACTGGTTATTCGGTGCAAAGAAAATTTTATTAACGTCATAAGTGAACAGTCAACAGAACAGACGAATATACAATATCATAAAAATTTAGGATGTGAACCTTTAAAATGCATTTAAGTGCAATACTGTTATTATCATCATCTTCTATCTTTTTCGGTTTTGTTTGTACCTTGCAGTTGCTCAATGAGAGTCCAAGCCATACGTGAACCTTGAGCATCAAACACGACATGACCCTACGAGACACAAATGAATAAATATAAACAGTTGAAGATGTTACATCAATACAAAATCATCATTTATGAAATCCATTTGTGACTCATCATAAAAACAAAAATATAAAAGGCTAAAATCAAGGGAAAATAAAGGCTGAATCATCCTATAATGAGTTTGAACTCAAGATTCATTGTTATCATAAAAATGTGATCATCTGAGACTGATGATGTCTCTGCGATTTTAAGACTCTCTGACAAGTCTGGGAAACTATCTACTGGAGTATTTTATCTCAATGTTATTTGACAGCTATGTTTCATCAACTCACAGACACTCCTTCAAACGAGCTGGTGTTGAGGGCTCGGTAAATCTCAGCAGTGATTTCCTTGTTGTTGTAGTTGAAGTCCTCTAATGTCCAGCCTTTGGCCCTCAGGGGGGCCACCGTTTTATTGAGGGCCAGTGCAAGAGCCCATACAGCATCATACGCCAACGGAGCTTCCTGAAATCCACCCGTTTCTTCTGGGTTCTTCCCCCCGAGACGTGACATCAGCTGGGCCAGGAACTCTTGGGAGGTCTGTGGAGGTTTTTTGAAGGATTTATGATCCCATCTTGAAATTTTTATAGACAGTTTTTACGTAAGCATCATCTATTGTCAATATGAATTAGTCTGAAAGGGATAGTTCACCCAAAAATGAAAATTACTAGGTGTATATGACTTTCTTCTTTCAGACAAATACAATCGGAGTTATATTAAAGAATGTCCTGGCTCTTCCAAGCTTTATAATGGCAATGAATAGTGGTCAAGATTTTGAAGCAAAATAAAGTGCATAAATCCATCATAAAAAATACTCCACACGGCATTTTTGGGTGAACTACCCCTTTAAGATCCACTCACCAGGTTGGAAGCACCGCGGACGGTCTCCGGGTTTAGCATTACGATTTCAGTGGTGACGTGCCCTTCCACAGCTTCCGTCATGTTCTCCACTGTGCAATTGATGGCTGGATCTTTGATCTTAAACCAGTTGTCTGCGTACCAGCCGATGAGGAACCATACGTACTTCTTACCATAGAGTTTCTCTTTGAAGACCTGCCAAAGATGAAACCATGTTTTGAAGGTTTGTGCTAAAGCAATAATCTTATTCAATATTTTAATCTCTGTTAAGCCTCAGAGTTAACGCAAGCTGAGTAGAAACATCGAACTGAATAGAGTTGAATTTATATAAATAAATTGACAGCTCAAATGTACTTGGAAAAAGAATTGTAACTGTCACTTGCCTCACAAAACACCTTTCTGGCTTCAGTCTCGTAAAAGAGGCCGACTATGATTCTAGCATCTTGACGCTGGAGACGTATTAGAGAAAAGAAAACAAGACACAGAAACATCACACAATGTGACGTAGTAAAGTGTCACTAGGCCTGATTTACATCCAATGTTTTATGCACAATCCCAAAATTAGCATAAAAATATGTGGATGTGACCGGCATAAAAGATATTTGAGAATCTATTACCATTTTTTTTTTTTTTTTCACCATTTTCCCTGGAAGTGACGATTTTGCTCTCTTGAAGACGCAAGGCTTTATGCATGCATTGTTTGCACAATAATCTGATATTTTTGCATAGATTAAATTCGCAGCATGAATGGAAACACAGCTACTGACAACAAATGATTTATTATTTATAATGACTTTACCACGATTTGTTGATTTATTTTAACTGTACACTAATACAAATTACGAGACTCATAGTTCCAAATAAAATGTATTATATGCTTTCGATAAGATTAAATATGTAAAATTATTAAATATAAATATTACTATATAACATTTATTATATTAAAATAATATTTATTATAATTATATAAATTATGATTTGATCAGCTGCAGTAAATGCTGCTCTGTGTATTGCCTACAACAGCCTACAGATTGCAAACAGCCTACAGATAATGAACTACATTACTTGCTAGGATCATTTTTTTATTCTGATAATTATTTATTATAAATATGACTCCCTATTGAACATTACTATATAAAAGCAATAAGCCACATGAGTATGTGGGTTACAGTGATTTAACCATTTGTAAGAACACTTCTTGTGACTTATTGCTTTAATTTACTCTGTTTGTGACATGCTTTAAAGGTGAAGTGTGTAATTTCTGCAACATTAGCGGAACCAAACGGAATTGCAAAAATAATGACCATTTTCAAAAAGCTTTCCTAAACATTTTCAAGGATTCCTTACAGTTGTCTCTGCATAATAAAATGGGAAAGGAAAATGTATTGTAGCGTTGAAAAGAAAATCATGCACATGACCTTTAAAAACATTTAAGATTTTATATATTGGCTGAATTATATAAGACTAGGCATATGCCAAAATATTGTAAGCCAACCATTTAAAAAGACAGTCTCATGAGATCTACATGCAATATAATTTTACAATAAAAAATGCTGTCTAACTATTCAATAACAACTGTCAGTAGCAACCGAGATAGTATCCAAACCGTCACTTGATCTGACAGAGGGGACCGATTCTTCCGAGTGTTGATTTATTTCACATAAGACTTTCATGTGCTCTGTCTGCTAGCTACCCAACACAGGCTGAAGAGAGGAAGTGAGCGGCTGGTGAATTTTTCATCAAAGCACCTTCAGGTTTTTGACAGCCACTGCGGGATCCGTGAGGAAGCTCTGTCTAACGCTTATCTCGATGCCGGCCTCCTTCACACGCTCCTCCAGATCATCCAAAGTCTGGAGAGAGAAAGAGAGAGCGGTGAGACAGCAGGAGTGACAGGACAGGAGTGATGTTTGTGGAGAGCGGAGGACAGACAGGAACAGCGCACATGAAAAGATCAAGGAGCGAATGAAAGAGAAGAACAAAAGGAGGTCATGAGATGAATGGTCAAAGCGCAGACCAAAGTAAAAAAATGACAAAGTAAAGGAAATAGAAAAAAGAAAACAGTCCAGAAAGAAAGGTAGATGGAAAAAAGATGGTGATATGAGCCCCGTTCCAAAACCAAGTGACCATTTTAAGGCGATATAAGTGGACTCCGGAAACAAAATTATTATCCAAAAATAATATTATTATTATATATATTATCATTTTTATAATATATAAATAATAATAAAAAATACTCATAATTCATTTAATATATAATAGTATCATAAAGTATCATTAAAAATAAAAAAAGTTATTAACTATAATATAAAGATCAGGGTTATTATTATCGTTAACTAAAACTGAAACTAACACCAAATGCATAAAAAAAAAACATTTTCATTAAATTAATCTTATTTCAGTTTCCAAAGCAACATTTCTTAGTTACGCTAAAATAACACAGATAAAGATTGATGACTCATTTAATATATAACCATCAATAAAATATAAAAATTAATTTCATTACATGACTGATATATTCACTCAGGAGTGCTATATATGATGCCTATGTAGAGCTCTACAAATCACTCATTTATGAAGTAGTTCCATAGAAGGCAGTCACCTATGCAGGCAATGAGGCAGCATATTTTTGAAAAGGTGCCAACGAGACACCCGACATCAATGAATGGAGGAATATGGGGAAAGAAAGAGGATGTGAACAGGAGAGAAGGACTGGGATGAAAGTAAATGAGAAAAAGAGATTAGCTGGTGAAGAGATGGAGGGGGATCATTAGCCTAGCAGAATTACACTAGCTCAATATTGAAACGATGCATGAGAGATTTATGACTTGGTCAATATTCCTAGCAGCCAACATGAAGAAAAATGACTTAAAAAGTCTTTCATCACTTAAGAACAGAATAATCAACCACGATCTTTGCCATTCACTCTGAGGCATTAACCTTAGAGTAAAGGGGCAGCTAAGCTCGCTAACAGTTTTAAGACACACAGTAAACCACATTTCTGGAAAATTACTTCCTTTAAAGGGGTCGTATAATTTTTTTTTTTTTTTTTACATGTAATTTCCCCCTGAGGTCCACTTATAGCGTTCATCAAAGTTTTTTTGCACAAGCAGTCATAATTTAGTTTTTTTGACCATTTTCCATTTCCATCCTATTAGTGACCTTTACAACTGTTATGCCGTTTTTTTTGTTGCTGTGTGTTTATGACTTCTTTGCATGTGAAATGCAAAGGCTTTGGAAAAGCCTGTACTGTATGTGCCGTAAAAACTGTGAAGATCTTTTTTTAATGATAGGATATGCAGAGCAGTAGGTGCTACACACAGCCAAGAAGAGCACATAGCTGGATGGATTTTACTACATTTTCCACTCATTATTAGTTCTTCGGGTGGTCAATGAATATTTTGGTGTTTAGTAATAACACTGGCCTATCTATTCTACTTCCTTCTTCTGAGCATGTCAAGTCACTAAACACCAAATAGGCGTTGTGTGTAAATTTATGTGGATTTTTGCCGTTTCTGCAAAGTATCTTAAAGTATCTATTTAAAGTGGTAAGATGCAATTGTATTTGTGGTTTCACTAGGAGGGAGGTATCAACCAAAAACTTTTTTGGCACCAGAACACACACACACAAAAAATACATAAATCTTGAAAACCTGGTAGCAATAGGAAAACCACAGCATGACTAGAGTATACAGAGTAAGATAAATAAGAGAGAAAGTTTTGGATGTAGGACTGACTGAGGTAAAAACTTCAGTGGTCTGTTGGATGGTGGCAATCTTTGTCCATCCCCACTTCTGGAAGAGCCGCACACGTGTGGGATTATGCAGAGTTGCTGACGGGTGCGTACGGAAGAAAGTGGGAAAGCGCTGGCGGTTGGACAAAGCTGGAGAACTGGAGCCGTATGAAAACTACAGAGAGACCGAGAGAGAGGGAGACAGTAGTTAAAAAGGTGGACGGATAGAGAGAGCACACTGGAAAGCTTATTTGATACCCCTGAAAAGAACGAAATTCAAAGCAAAAGCAGTGCAAAAATATGAGTCAGATTTCTGCACACACTGGAAGAAGGGTAAATGTCAACCTAGTGAAGCCAGAAACCTGAATAAATAAGCCAATCTGTTTCTACATCCAATGTTGATGTGTCAATACTTGCTAAACACTTTCTGCTTCAGAAATAAACCTTTGCATTTCAAGCAATGAACCAGGTTGCCTGATAAAAAACATTCCCATGTGAAAAAGAAATGTGCTTAATTGTATTAAATTGTATTAAATCTTTTAAAAATTGTACTTCTAATGTAATACTTTATTTCTTAACACACTTCTGTACACTTTTAAAAAGTGCACTTTGTAAAACTTTAAACCATCATGTTTAATAATATTTTTTCATGCTTTAAAGAAGTGCACTTCATTTGATGTGTTGACTAACATACTACAGAGGTATTTGATCATTTTAACTGTTGTGTGTTATGCTATATTACATTTAATATATTTTAAATGTACTAAATTGCAACTTTACACATTAAAGTAACACTTGTGTTATTTATATACATTACTACAGAGGTCATTTTAACTGTTGTGTGTTATGCTATATTACATTTAATATATTTTAAATGTACTAAATTCTAAATTGACACATTAAAGTAACACTTGTGTTATTTATAT
>NW_015538055.1:3099411-3102289 GCF_001515605.1 Sinocyclocheilus anshuiensis
CATATCAACTTTCAATAGAAATTACATAAATGCTGTATTACATACTGTATTAAGATAAAACTGCACTCTAAAGTTCAGAAAATTCCATTTAATAAAATTTAAACTATAATATATTTTCATTGAATTGCAATTAACTTGCATTAATGTGACAGAAAACATTACATTTAGTTTGCACTTAAGTATATTCTTTTAAAGTATACTATTTCTGTAACAAGAACTCTTTTTAAAAGTATGCTAAAATGTAATTCTTTTTCACAAGGGTTGATTTGCCTACACTGTCACGTATAAACAGTTATTCATTTTTCATGAGCATCTCTGTCATAATCTACTAGAGTACAAACCCATCTGTCAAAAAAGTAACTGAAGTCTTATAGGTTTCCCTGGAGAGTTTCATAAACTCACTTTTTCCAACTTTTTGTAAATTACATGCAAACTTTTTTCACACAAGTAAACTCGTTTGATGAGAACAAAGTCAGTGTTGAGAACATTACTTTCCAAATTCCTGCTAACCTCGGCGGATACCAAAAGAGAATAATTGGAAAAATTAATTATGTCAAATTGCTAAGGGTATCTTGTGTATTTTATTCCTTTTTCACTTTCACACTTTCTCATTCGGTTCTCACACTTCCTTGAGAGCCTCTTTTTGAAAGATTTAATTTGTCAGCTTCTTCAAGTGTCAACTACACAAAGTCAATAAGATCAAATCCAAATTCATTTTGTTCCTTGACCCAAAACACAGAGCCGCTTGTTTTGTGTAGCACTTTTGCATCAAAATCTCAAATCTGGTTGCAGTTAAAGCAGTTAAACAACTGTTTTATCATTTTACCATTTTAATCAGTGTTTAATCAGGAATGTATGGAAGCCTGTTTCCGTCACAGAATAAAATAAAAATAAAAAATTTAAAAGGTAATTTGCGGTAAATGGTAAATTCTGACTTTTTTCTTGCAATTCTGAGTTTACATGAGACAATTCAGACTTTATTTCTCGCAATTCTGAGTTTACACCTCGCTATTCTGTTTCTACCACTTAATAAAACATTAAAAAGGTACTCATAATTCTGATTTTTTTTCTCACAATTTCAAGTATATATCACAAGACATTTATCTCAAAATTGTGAGTTTATATCTCGCAATTCTGACTTTTTTTCTCAGAATTGCGGATTTATATCTTCCAAATCTGGGGGGAAAAAAGTCAAAATTGTGAGATAAAAAGTCACAGTTCTTTATGTTTTAATTCCATGGCAGAAACAAGCTTCCATAGGAAAGACAACAAACCAACTTCCCAATACGAAACTCTATAATGTTCTACAGTTAAATCCAGGTGAATCGAGAAACCAATGATCAACGATCCAGATATAATGAGTTCAGACAGAAATGTATACATAGCAGACACACACCACTATAAGGTTCCACATGCGTGCCGCCTCGGCCACCAGCGTAGACACGGAGCTGCAGCCCGGCATCAACACAATCTTTATGGGCTCTGTGTACAGCAAGTCATACAGCAGTTTAGTGGCCTCTCCTGGATCACACTGAAGAAAAGAGAAAAAGAACATCAAGACGGTCAAAATTAGTCTACCACCAAAAAGTTAACTGAAGCTTGCAGGATGTAAAAGCTTCACCTGAGCATGTCATAATCAATAAAGTATCAACGGAATCAGCACAGAAACACAGTATCTCATGGCCCAGGAAAAAAAAAAAAACTGCAATGAAGCTGTAACCAAAGACCTCTCGTGCTACAGTTCAATGTGACAAATACAACAGGATGTGATTCACAAATGAGGGGGTGACTGCTCGCACGCCACAGATGCAGTCACACTAAAATGGTGCCCTTGGTAACGATCAGCAGAAACACTTAATTAGGAGAGACATGCATGCTTTTATTTTTGTTAAAGTTAGAATTAAATGACACAGTGCTGGTCTCAAAAACGATGACAGTCAGAAAGCACCCACTTTGGATCTGTTTTAGTACCAGAATACCTAATAATAATATTTTTGCCAGACATCACTCATCGAATCAGTCTAGTAAATCTCTCAAAGAGACACGTGTGGTTTCCTTGCTCCAGTCTCTCATGGGAGAGCTCTAGGGAGCTGAGGCGTTTTCATTCAGCACACGGCCTTTGGAGAAGCAGCCATTGAAAGGAACTGAAGACGCTTGACGTGACGGAGGCATCTGTGCTGTTAAAGTCCCCGGGGGTGAAGGTTATGCAGGTCTCTGGACCAGAATACTGAGCGCCGGCTAAAAAAAAAGAAAATGCTCCTTCTCTCACTGCTGTTGGACACAAGGACAATTTTGTTTTTGTTGGGTCCAACATAACGGTACACGGATGGGCTAAAACTTCAGACTTAAAGGTGGGGTAAGCGATTTTTCAAAAACGCTTTAGAAAACTGATTGGGGCCGACTAGCAAAACAAACTTGTAGCCAATTAGCAGTAAGGGGCGTGTCTACTCATGATGTGGAGGAGAGAGCGTTCAGTGCACAGGATGGACATTAGCGAGCCGAGCGACAGAAAGATAGAGATGGCGGATAAAAAAAACATAAGAGGAAAATGTCTGTGGGACAAAAGAAGGCTTAAGGCAAGAAGTAGGACCCGTGTAAATATCGGATCAGCTTTCCAGCGCTAGAGAGAACTCAAGGAGCAGAAGGCCTGCGATTGGACACCGAGGTTGCTTTGTTTCTTCTCGATAGGCGAGTAACACCGTGTCGACAAAGCGACCGTTGAAAATCATTTGAAATTTGTGTCAATACGTCATGAATAGAACGCAGCAGCAGTTTTCTGTCGGGGATTTGTCATGTCGTGCCGCGCCACATCCAGTGTAGACCATAGATATGTATATATATCTATGGTGTAGACAGCATCACTGATTATAATGAGTTC
>NW_015538055.1:3102369-3118972 GCF_001515605.1 Sinocyclocheilus anshuiensis
TGGGTTGCGTACGTATGTGTGGGGCAGAGCTATCAAAATTGGGGCGAGACCCTTTTGGGGTAGGGGCGTGTCTACCACCTTTGAAAAAAGTTAACTGAAGCTTGCAGGATGTAAAAGCTTCACCTGAGCATGTCATTATCAATAAAGTATCAACGGAATCAGCACAGAAACACAGTATCTCATGGCCCAGGAAAAAAAAAAACTGCAATGAAGCTGTAACCAAAGACCTCTCGTGCTACAGTTCAATGTGACAAATACAACAGGAAGTGATTCACAAATGAACTGCAGCAGTTTAGTGGCCTCTCCTGGATCACACTGAAGAAAAGAGAAAAAGAACATCAAGACGGTCAAAATTAGTCTACCACCAAAAAGTTAACTGAAGCTTGCAGGATGTAAAAGCTTCACCTGAGCATGTCATAATCAATAAAGTATCAACGGAATCAGCACAGAAACACAGTATCTCATGGCCCAGGAAAAAAAAAAAAACTGCAATGAAGCTGTAACCAAAGACCTCTCGTGCTACAGTTCAATGTGACAAATACAACAGGATGTGATTCACAAATGAGGGGGTGACTGCTCGCACGCCACAGATGCAGTCACACTAAAATGGTGCCCTTGGTAACGATCAGCAGAAACACTTAATTAGGAGAGACATGCATGCTTTTATTTTTGTTAAAGTGAAGTGACATGTGGCCAAGTATGGTTACCCGTACTAGGAAATAGTGCTCTGAATTTAACACATCCTAAGTGCACACACACAGCAGTGAACACACACACACCGTGAACACACACCCGGAGCAGTGGGCTTTTGGTGATTTCAAATGTCAACATTGGCTACCAGAAATCGCTTACCCCACCTTTAAAGAACTAGGACTGTTTCAGTTCACAAGTTTTAGAATTTGAATTGATTTGGCTATGCCTCACAGGAAACTACTGTATCTATTCTCTATCTATTCTGTGAAAATAAAGTGCACTTAACTGTATTGAATGTGCACTTGTAGTGAACTTCAACTCTTAAAAGTATAATTAACTGTACTTGCAGATAATATAATATTAATTAAATAAAAGGCCACTGACATGTACTTGAGAGTTTATTATTACTATGTTTCTTAACTCACTTAAGTTTGCATTGATGGTAGGCATGTACTTCCATATTAATATATATTTTTTCATACTATGGTCTGTAGAAAGTCAATGTCTACAGTCAACTGTTTGGTTACCAACATTCTCCAAAATATCTTCTTTTGTGTCCAACAGAAGAAAGAAACCCTTTGGAACAAGTGGCAGGTCAGCGAATGATGACAGAATCTTCATTTTTGGGTGAACTATCCCTTTATAGTACATTTTAAATTGTTATGCTATAATAATCTTTGTTGTACTTTAAAGAAGTACACTTATTTTGATGTAAAGTACTGTATAACATGTAAAGTACTGTAATTTAAACTGTGGAGTGTTATTCGATATTATAGTTAATATACGGATGGGCTAAAACTTCAGACTTAAAGGTGGGGTAAGCAATTTTTCAAAAACGCTTTAAACTGATTGGGGCCGACTAGCAAAACAAACTTGTAGCCAATCAGCAGTAAGGGGCGTGTCTACTCACGATGTGGAGGAGAGAGCGTTCAGTGCACAGGATGGACATTAGCGAGCCGAGCGACAGAAAGATAGAGATGGCGGATAAAAAAAACATAAGAGGAAAACGTCTGTGGGACAAAAGAAGGCTTAAGGCAAGAAGTAGGACCCGTGTAAATATCGGATCAGCTTTCCAGCGCTAGAGAGAACTCAAGGAGCAGAAGGCCTGCGATTGGACACCGAGGTTGCTTTGTTTCTTCTCGATAGGCGAGTAACACCGTGTCGACAAAGCGACCGTTGAAAATCATTTGAAATTTGTGTCAATACGTCATGAATAGAACGCAGCAGCAGTTTTCTGTCAGGGATTTGTCATGTCGTGCCGCGCCGCATCCAGTGTAGACCATAGATATGTATATATATATCTATGGTGTAGACAGCATCACTCATTAAAAGAAGGTTCTATAGTATTTTGTTGCGCCGCACCACTCGCGTCCGGTGTAGACACGGTGTAACATTGGTTTTGCTTTGTTTCACAGAAGTAATCGTTGCCTGGGTTGCGTACATATGTGTGGGGCGGAGCTATCAAAATAGGGGCGAGACCCTTTTGGGGTAGGGGCATGTTTGTTTTGGTGATTTCAAATGTCAACATTGGCTACCAGAAATCGCTTACCCCACCTTTAAAGAACTAGGACTGTTTCAGTTCACAAGTTTTAGAATTTGAATTGATTTGGCTATGCCTCACAGGAAACTACTGTATCTATTCTCTATCTATTCTGTGAAAATAAAGTGCACTTAACTGTATTGAATGTGCACTTGTAGTGAACTTCAACTCTTAAAAGTATAATTAACTGTACTTGCAGATAATATAATATTAATTAAATAAAAGGCCACTGACATGTACTTGAGAGTTTATTATTACTATGTTTCTTAACTCACTTAAGTTTGCATTGATGGTAGGCATGTACTTCCATATTAATATATATTTTTTCATACTATGGTCTGTAGAAAGTCAATGTCTACAGTCAACTGTTTGGTTACCAACATTCTCCAAAATATCTTCTTTTGTGTCCAACAGAAGAAAGAAACCCTTTGGAACAAGTGGCAGGTCAGCGAATGATGACAGAATCTTCATTTTTGGGTGAACTATCCCTTTATAGTACATTTTAAATTGTTATGCTATAATAATCTTTGTTGTACTTTAAAGAAGTACACTTATTTTGATGTAAAGTACTGTATAACATGTAAAGTACTGTAATTTAAACTGTGGAGTGTTATTCGATATTATAGTTAATATATTTTAAATGTACTAAACTGCAACGTCATCACTACAAATGTGCAATTACAAATATATTTATATATGACATACAAGTTCCAATGGAAATTACATTTATATATATTTTAATTTATTATAAATGCTTGTTAGTACATTCTGCAATAAACTTTAACTATTTAAAATATAACAGAATTAAGAAATTACATATAAAGTACTTAAGCGTACTTAAATGTACTTAAGTCCAACTTAAGTGGGTCAAAAGAAGTTACACTAATTGTATCTAATATGAATTAAAACTATACTTTTTTATTTAATTGCAATTACCCTGGAATTTAATGCCTGAAAACATTACATTCAGTTATATATGTACTTCATGACATTCTAATTTATTGAGATGCACCTGTATTATTAAATATATTTCTTTGTAAAGTATATTATTTGCATATTAAGTACTCCGCTAAAGTGTATCGAAATTTTTTATACAATCAAACAAGGCATTGTCAAGCCATTTCAAATTGACAGACTTTGCTATTCTAGATAAAAACTACAGTTGATAATTACATATGAAATTCCAATTCATTTTAATTCTACTTCCATAGATTTAAATTCGAATTGCAATTCTGCATCCTGTTTTTTTTTTTTCAGTTCAAATTTAATGTGGCCTGATTCCATTCCTTATTTCCCACAAATAATTTCCACTACTTATACTTATCTGATAAAGTCTTTTGACTTTTGAGTCATAGAAGGATATTTGAAGAATACAACAAGCACAGTGCGTCAAATAAAGACACTGTCACATACAGCTCAAGCTGCTAGCCAGATCTGTAGCTTCGACATTGTTTACTATACAGATTCAAATGCTAAATGTCTCATCCCAATGAAAATCAAATGAGAATCAAAACACGTCTTCCCATGACTCAGACCATGAATGAGTCTTTATCTGCTGTTCTACCTCACATTAACTTGTAAGTGTTGGTTTGTTATTTCTAAGCTGCGATTCTGCATCCCTGAACCCCGATGAGAATTAATAAAGCATGCAATGGGTATGAAAATCCTTCTCGTTACAATCTGGATACAACAGATGTCAATTAAAACAGGGAAAGCACAAGTGTCTCATCAGGGCATCGCTCTCTCTCTCTCTACCTTGGTCTCGCTCTATCACGGTTAATAATTGATCAAAGTTTGCAGGCTGAGCTTTGATATAACCATGGCAACCATCTGGAGAGGGATAGTGCATCTGTGCAAGGGGGTTCCTGTAAATATCTGCTCTAAAACACACACACACACAAGATGGACCACAACTTCTGGCATCAACGCCTATAACCGTATCTTTGAGATTTCCATTTTTGACCACTATCATAGCATGAACCGAAAGTCAGATGTGTTTTTATTCATTTTTATTATGAAATGTGCAATTTTGTATCATTCTACATAGATGTACATGCTAATGCTGTATTATTTAGTTTACCATAAATGCTTGTCAGTACATTCAGCAATACACTTTAACCATATTTCAAAGACAATAGAATTATGGGTTGCACTTTATTTTACAGTATGTGTACTTGCAGTGTACTTACCTAAGAAAGTACTGGTAATGTAAGGTAACTACATGGGGTAGGGTTAGGTTCGGGGTTAGTACCTATAGTTATTACCTAGTTATAGTAATTACTTTAATAAGTACATAGTATGAGGAACAGGATTGTAAAATAAAGTGCTATCGAATTAGGATGTTAACCATAAATGCTTGTCAGTACATTCAGCAATACACTTTAACCATATTTCAAATACAGTAGAATTATGAAATTACACATAAAATTGCACTTAAGTCCTATATAAGTTAGTCAAAAGACGTTCAGCTAATTGAATTTAATATAAATTTTATTAAAAAAAAATTATATATTACAATATATATTTTAAATATATTTTAATATATAATAATAATAATTCTACTTCCTTAGATTCAAAAATCAAATTTCAATTCTGTATCCTGCTTCTTTTCTCAGTTCAAATTTAATGTGGTCTGATCCCATTCCTTCTTTGTTGCTAATAATTTCCATTATGTATCTGACTGATAAAATAAAACTTACAGGTCTTTTGATTAGTGACAACAGTAATTATTACCGGTATATTTTAATGCTCTTCTCATATTTTAAACAAGCTAAATATTAAATTTGTTGTGTAATTCCATGCTGTTTGTATATACAGTAAATGATGCCTCAAATCATACGGCTTATCAAATAGAGCTTTGATATTACCATTTTTGCCTGGCAGATGATAAAATGTGGGGGGTGGAAAATCCCATAGGCTTACACTAAAGAAAGAACCTGAGCCATATTTAGAATATCACAGAAACTTAGCGGTGGGTTATTTTGACCCTAGCAACCAGTCACAACACCCTAGCGACCACCAAATACCGCAGCATCATGTCAGCAAGATTTGCATGGACAAGCAGCCCTCGCATTTTCTTCATAAAAAGTAAAAATCTATTTAGTCTTGGTTTACTATAAAACAAATGTCCAAAGTAGGGACGCACGATATATCAGCCACCATATCGGTATCGGCCGATAAATGCTCATTTTTTCTGTTATCGGTATTGGCCCGATAAGAAAATTTGGCCGATATCTTAAAGCCGATAAATAATGCATTATTTCCTTCATTATCGGTATCGGCCAAAATTTTCATATCGGTGCATCCCTAGTCCAAAGTGTCATTTTAAATTTGACATCATAAAGGAAGGAAAAAATGAAAATCCTTAGAAGATCTGTGTTCGGCTGTCAGAGCAAGGCAGGGGTTATAATAACACTCATTTATGAAATAAATATTTATCAAATGTCAAATGAAATTGGAATTTTGAGGTAACTTACATGTTTCTATGCAAACATTGCTCTGCGTGATAATTGGCTATTTGAGAAAGATTAAAAGAATGCCCCAAACATGCCTGAGATTCTTTGAACAATAATTAAATGCAAAACCCACATCAAATTTGATTTTCTCCCTTTGTAATTATATTTCTGACACCCGAAAGCTCAAAATATCTGTCGGCTTAAATGTCAACGAGTCTGAGCACTTCACACCTGCTCTTCCATCTCCACGGCATACTAACACATGACATTTATACAATGTCACACTTGGCCCTTCTGATATTGCATTCTTCTACTTGTGCACCTGCAATAAGCCTTAGATTTTTATTAAGATTAATGCTAAATTAAAAGAGACTTGAGACATGGGTGGAATGGCGACATTTCTAGAAAGCAGTTAATGACAACTGGAATTGTAAATAGCATTTTCATTAAATCATGAATTAAGGTGAATTAAATCAAGATTATTGCAGTTCTGTTAATATTACTCGCTTTTGTATGATAAATTGCTTGTGCTTTTTGTCATTTGAAAGTCACTTTGGATGGAAGTATCAGGTAAATGATTAAACGTACCCTGATAACCAAACTTGGCTATTATTCTGAAGTATGTAAAAAGGAAAAGAACAATTAAACCCTTTCATCCTATTTTTTTTTTTTTACATAAAACATACTACAATCATTCAAAAATTAAAGTTTCATAAAATTTCAGTTTCATTTTTTTTTTTTCCAACTGTCAAATTTTACCCCATATTTGACCCCAAAATATTTTATATTTACAAAGGCCCTTTATAGGTAATTTTCTCTTTATTAAATCTCTTTAACTCAATCAATATAATTTTTTTTTTACATAACGCATTTTGGGATCACATCTCATTAGGAGATTAAAAGATATATAGAATAAGAAATTTATCTAATTATGGCATGAAATACACTAAAATATTTCAGCAATTATATTCAGTAACTTACTTTGTACGCTCTTTGCATAATTAAGTATTCATGTGCTAATATGATCTCTAATCCAAATGCATTGGCAAATTGTCATGCAAGACTAAAAACAACACAAATGCATTTTGTGTAAAGAAAATACATTTAATACAATAAATAATGTGTAATTAAAAAGGTATTTATTATTTAATTATTAATTGTCATTTTTAAAAGGGCTCTATCTTTCAAATTTGAACCCATATTTCAATAAACAGTTATGGACTTTCAAATTTGACCCAACAATAAAGGCCCTTTAGATGTAGTTTTCTCTTTTCCACACAAATTGTATAACTCAATAAATATTATTTTTTTTAACATAACACATTTTGGGATCAGAAGAAATATCCCTAATACACCCATTGTATCCTAAATATTAGTACCTAAGATTTATAAATGCTTTTCAATGTGGGTCAAATTCAACTCAAGAATCACAGGTGCAGATGCAGTTTCTTAAGCCAACAGGAGGTTTAACGAACTAACTGGGTCTACAATGATTATCTTCACACATTACAGATTATCGTTACCATTCAACAACACTCAATCGTGAGTGGTCAGACAGGTGCTGCAGATACACAGGAGTCTGCAGAAGGACCTCCTTATCCTTACAGGATCTACAGGGATGCAAGTTTGTTTGAACTGTGGTTTCACTGGTGGCTGTTGCCATGCCAACCCTCTTCTCCCTGATTCTTCCTCTATATTGAGTGCGATTGCAATGCAGAGTGCGGTTCACCAATCAGAACCATGATACAACTCATCTCTGTCCACTTAAAGCACTCTTTAACGGTTTCCTCACCTACAGGAGCTCAGCATCGTCACACCACACTGGGAAACTAAACTGCCCCGCTTTGAACTTCTGAAAGTGCGTATTCATTGGCAGTAAGAGAGATCTCACATATTTGCACACATTTACTATCATACGTTTTAGATATCAAACCAGCACTGACATATGTGAGGATATAAATGGTTTAATGGTTTGACAGCACTGTTATTTGTGGCTGCTGACAGAACTGAAACTCAGGACAATCACCTTTCCACAAAAGGCAGAAAAATTCTCTCTCCACTTATGCATATTACACACACAAAAAAAATCCTTTTTAAAAATAAATAAACAAAATACACTGAGGAATCCACTTTGGAGGTGATCTTGGAAAACTCTGCAATGCTAAAGGAAAGCATAAGCATTTATGGTGCATGAGTATTTTTAGGAAGCCAAATTACTTTATGCAGCTGAAGCCTCACAGGCTGTTGATAACAGCCAAGTGCAGTGAGTTGTGAAATATTAATGTACCAACAACTGCAATGTCAACTTGACACCAACTCCTGAATCTCAAGATACAATCACTGCCACAACAGTGAAGCACCTGCAAAACGCTGATAATTTCTACCATCTTAAATTAACATCTGGTTGTTTCAGTCCTTGAACGTGAAATACTTGAATAAATTAACAGAAGGTAAAGAGGGCAATGACATTTCTTCTTTCTTAGCAAAAGCCCCTAAAAAGTATAACATTCATTCCTACATGGTTGAAAAACACTATTGCTGATGGCGTAATGCAATTAAACTAGTTAAGATGACAGTGGGATTAGGAGACTAAACGCATACAGAATAAGGAATTTATCTGCAGTAGCAATGCCATGATACACATTAGAACATTTCATCAAGTATTCAGTAACTTACTTTGTATGCTATTGCATAATTAAGTTTGCATATGTGCTAATATCATGCAAAATTAAAAACACTACAAAAGCATGTGCTGGCAGGGTTATTAACTACAACTGAAAATAAAACCATAAAAATATCTTTGAAATAAACGCTAACTTAAATTTAATATATATATTTTTTCAACTAGTCGCCAAGGAAACATTTCTCATTTTAATTAAGTTTAACTTGAAGTACCAAAATAATTCAAAATAAAACTTAACTAAAAATGAAAACTATATAGACATAAAAAAAACTAAAACAACTACATATGACAAAACACAACAAAATTACTAAAACTTTAACTAAAATGAAAATGAAAACCGTAAATGTAAAAAAATTCAAACTGTTTCAAAATAATAAAAACTATAATAATACCTAAATTATACTAAAATAACGCTGGTGCTGGGCCAGTTTGTTTTTGCTTTAATTTTTGATTCATTTTGCACATTTGTGGGAGCTGTTCTGATCATTTCACACTGAGAAACTTAATCACTGATGCAGATGAAGTATTATGTCAACTGCAATTTTGAACGCAATTATATGATTAAATGCTGAGCAAAACAACAAGTACTTAATATTTATATTATTTCAATATATATAAACCTTAATGTATTAGGGGCACTGTAAATGTAAAATGTTAAGTGCTTACCATACTGTCGTAATGAATGAGCTCCAGCTCGTAGTCCGGCAGAATGTCGGTCCGGTTGTTCACGAGATCTAAAGCCATCTGGGCTGCGGGGAGACACGCTTGACCACCGGGCCATCCTCCACTCATGGGAAACAGAGCTCCGATGTACAGTTTCTTCTTACCTGCAACCGCACACGGCCAGGAGAGAAAGATAAGCAGTGCGTAAAGGAGAGCCAAGCTTCGCCAAACTCTCCCCAAGGTCCTGACCCTCTCCGTGGATGCCATCAATATCCAATTCAATATTTATACGTTTTTAGCTTAAATTGTGCGGATGTGTCCGAAGCTGAAAGTGTCCGCACGTGCGATAAATCCAGTTTAAAGTAACAGAACCGTGCACGGAACGCGTAAAAACAGCAGTGCTGAACACTTTAAGCGCAATATGAAATTACAGACGGATGCTCGTTGGGATTTATATGTTAGAATACAGCAGTTACAATTTCATATCTGATGTAAGTCTGCCATTGCTACGAGCTCTTAGCGTCGTAACAGTTATTGCGTTACGACATCTGATCTTGCGCGCTTTCTTGGAACTTATTTAGTCCTGAGAGCGTTTAGAATAGGTCAGAATCTTCTGTTTAAACTTTTACAATTTGCAGAGCCTTCAGAATCTTTTAGAGTCTTCCGAACCTTTTGGAATCTGATAGAATCTTTTGTTATGAATCTTTTAGAATCTTAGCAAATACTTTTTAGAATCTTCCATCTTTACAATCTTTGAAATACACATCGAAATCTTCAGAATATTTTATAATCTTTAGAATCTTCAGAATGTTTTATAATCTTTAGAATCTTCAGAATGTTTTATAATCTTTAGAATCTTCAGAATGTTTTAGAATCTCAGAATCTTTAGAATCTTCTGTTTATTTAGAGTCTTTAGAATCTTTAAGATTCTTTGGAATCTTTTCGAATCTTCTCAGCAGTTTGACTCAAGACACCAAATCACTAATGTCCTGTCACAGAGAGCGCTTCAACAGAACCCAACTGTCCAAACATGTAAAAGCACAAATCTACAGAAATCAAGCTTTGAATGATGGGTAAAAACAAATGCGCCATCGGCAATTATTGTCTCTTTCTCTTTCCCTTTCACAGTCACAGACGGTGTGTTTGTAGTGCAGCTATGCTCGTGCTTCACGACAGGACAGAAAAACAGGTGGCGTTGCGCGACATTGTCGGTCAGAACGCGCTTCGCTGATCCTCTGGCGTTGCTTTATTTACGGCGCCGCTCACGAAACGTGATTAAGTTTTAAGCTGTCGAGCATATTATTCCTTCATCTGATCAGAATATTGGAAAATAACAATTGTGCTGCGGCATAGTCCTTTAATCCGCCGGGAGGAGAGGGGGAGAGATTGACCACCATACGCCGTACACTGAGATCCGCACTCGGGGCAGACAGCAGAAAACTGATCTGCTGACAGACGAACAGTAGTACTGTTGTATAGCTGGATGGGGGCGGGGTTAAAGTAAACTCTCTTCTGAATCAGAATCATTTTCACTGAATCAGAATCATTTTCAGAAGTCACGCAGTTGATTAACGCATGATAGAGCTAAACTCAGATAGAAAAATAAACGTAATATGCACAAGGATTATCTATAAGGTGATAAATAGAGGTGATAAAGGTGATTAATCTCTCTCTCTCTCTCTCTATATATATATATATATACAGTGGGTACGGAAAGTATTCAGACCCCCTTAAATTTTTCACTCTTTGTTATATTGCAGTGTATATATCTGTCAGTCTGTCCAGCAATCAATAGCTGAGGCTATTAGGCTTTAGAATACTATTGGAAAACATACAAAAAAAAATCTAAACCCTCTGACAATCAAGTCTCTACAAGCCTTATACAGTGGATATAGAAAAGAATCACCGCCCTTTAAAATAATCACATTTTGTTGCTCTGCTGCCTGAAATGAAGACACAGTTTTTGTTTTATCCAGCTATTTACTCAGTGCAACTTATAACATCCAAGTGAAAGATATAACACCAATACTTAAAAAAAACAAAAAAAACAGAACCACCGAGTTGCAAAAAAGGATCACCCCCTTGTGTTGGGATTTGTCTCTACTAACTTCACACATCTAGACTTTGCAATATTTGCCCACTCTTCTTTGCAGAACTGCTTAAGTTTAGTTAAATTTGATAGTGACCGTATGTGGACTGCAGTCTTCAAGTCATTCCACAGATTTTCAATGGGGTTTAAGTCTGGGCTCTGACTAGGCCATGCAAGGACATTCACCTTTTTCTCCTTCAAACACTGTGTGCTCAGTTTTGTCGTGTGCTTTGGGTCATTGTCATGTTGGAAGGTAAACCTCCATTGACAACTTTCTGGCAGAGGGCAGCAGATTTTCCTCAAGAATTTGACGGTATTTTGCCCCATCCATTTTTCCTTCTATCCTGACAAGTGCTCCAGTCCCTGCTGCAGAGAAACACCCCATAACAGGATATCACCACCTCTATGCTTTACTGTAGGAATGCTGATATTTGGATGGTAAGCTGTATTGGATTTCCGCCAGACATCGTTTGGTGTTGATGTCAAATAATCCAATTTTAGTCTCATCTGCTCTTTCTTGAGGAGTAGCTTTTTTCTTGCAGCCATCCCATACAAGCCACATTTGAGGAGAATGTGTTGTCACATGCACACAATGAGTTCACAAATCATTTTTCCAAATAATTGATTCTGTTGGAGGGTTTTTTCTGACATGTTGGTGTTATATCTTTCACTTGGATGTTATAAGTTGCACTGAGTAAATACAGCTGGATAAAAACAAAAACTGTGTCCATCTTCATTTCAGCTGCAAAGCAACAAAATGTGATTATTTTAAAGAGCAGGTCATATGGTACATGTTTAAAAATAAAGGTGCTTCAAAAGGTTCTTTAAGCGATGCCATTGAAGAACCATTTTTGGTTCCACATAGAACCATTCAGTCAAAGGTTCTTTAAAGAACCATCTCTTTCTTACCCTTTTTGTAATCTGAAGAACCGTCTTTCACCACAAAGAACCTTTTGTGAAACAGAAAGGTTATTCAGATGTTAAAGGTTCTTTACGGAACCATTTAGACAAAAAGGTTCTTCTATGGAATCGTGAAGCACATTTATTTTTATGAGTGTATTTTAAAGTGTCCTAATATTGTGTTGGAGTCCACTACAAGAAGTTTAAATGCATCTAAGATCAGAAAACATTGTCATTTTCTCAGAATATACATTTAATATTAGAATCATTTTTCAATTATTTCGAAACGATTAGTTCAAAGCAGTTCTGGGCTTTTAAGTGCCCCTATTATGCCATTTTTAAGGTTGCTTATATTGTTTTATGAGTCTCCTAAAACAGGTTTACATGCATGCAAGGTCAAAAACGTGTTAGTTTTCTCAAAAAATAGATTTAATTTTACCTCATTTCTAAATTATTCGTAAACGACTCATGCGAAGCAGTTCAAAGAATCAGTCTCTCTAAACCCCTCCTTTCCGTGAGCCCTCACTGCTGTGATTGGTCAGATGGCGCAGTCCTTTGTGATTGGTCCAGAGCCGTAGAGAGATTGGCTCTGGATTGGTCTACAGCGTACAGCACGTGTCAGTAACGAAACGCCCATTGTCATGACGGAATTATAGCCCTTCAATAGACTTGTCAATACATAGGAAAGATGGTATCAATTGTACCTTACCAATTCGAGTCGAAGTCTGATGATGAAACGGTTGAACTGGCTGACAGGCAAGAGACTGATTCGCAAGCACGACTGGAGCAGGACTTTTCTCAGTGGTAAGTGTCAAGTGTTAACAAGCTTGTGGTAATTATAAGATGTGATAAAACAAATTTACTCTCACAGCGTAGGATATAGGGTGTTCTTGACATGATGTTAACCACACAGAAATTTTACTGTTTGTGGGCGGGCAAGTTGGCGACGTAGAACGTGGGCAGACATCATGCAAATGTGTTACTTCGTGACGTAGAGCCGTAACAGAATAAAGGCCCGTTCACACCAAGCACGATAACTATAAAGATAACGATAAAGTTCTAAAAATCGTTCTCAATATTAAAGAATAGCAGAGTCCACACAACAACTATAACGATAAAGGCACAGAGAAATTATATCCTTGGCATCACTTCCAGAATGATTTTTTTCCAGCTGATGAATGATACAAACATTGACAGCCAATCAGAATCCATCCTGCTATAACGAGCTCGAGAATTTAAAGCGGCAGATGTACGTGTGCTTGGAATAAACAGACCATATAGTTCGCTGGTGTGGACGCTAATATCCTTATCTTTATAGTTATCTTTATAGCTATTGTTCTTGGTGTGAACGGGGCTTAAGATTCGAATCCCTGACGACTCGTTTAGGCGATTGCAAGCCGACTCTTTTTTTTTTTGTTTGATAGACAGTAACTTTATTTATTGTGCACTGTCGGCTTCACAACTTTGCAGATAGTTTATGTTCACATACAACTACATGACACACTGCATGAAAGGTAATATTCGAAAAGGCATAATAGGGGCACTTTAAAGTCCGCGTGAACCGGAAGCTGCTGCAGACAATAGGCTTGTTCGAGATGCATCGATCGGCTCATGCCATCAAAGTACTGCGAGAGCGCTTCAAAAAAAGTTTAAAGAGTCGCCTGAGTTAAGGCTAGATGGCATACAGCAAAAACTACTGGGGATGCGCACATCAATATATCATAATTTTTCTCAAACTGTACAACAATAATTACTATTTTTACATTATTATAAGGGGTAGGTTTAGGGTTGGGGTAGGTGTAGACGTTAATAAAACACAATCTAATAGGTAGAAAATTCAATTTATTGTTAGCTTCCGGTTTTTGCTGTATCCCTTCTAGCCACAACCAGTCATCTGCTCTATTATGGCTCTCGCGGTACTTTGATGTCATACACCGATCGTTCTGCGCCTTTTATTTTAGTCAAAGCCACTAGAAGGCACGCCTGCAACCATTAGCCGAAAAAGCGTAACGGCTAAAGCTAACGCTTCCAGTCTGGCAGTACGTGGGAAAGGAGACCAGAGGCCGTTTTTTTAAATGATGTCAATGGAGAAGAGGCTTCACTACGCTGAACAAACAGCTTTTTAGAGGAAATAACTTATCATTTAATGAATCGACAGCTTATCTGCTAATCTTCAACATGTTTTACACTAAACAATACTTTTGGATTGAACTATTTTTAGTTTACCACGAAAAAAATGCCGTTTTATAAGAGAAGTCACTGACTTTTTGCGACAGGTGGGATTCAGCTTACGGCACTTCTCATTCATTCCTATGGGAACCGTAAACGGCGATTGAGTGTCGCACAACTCTGACTAAATTTCAATAACGTCAAGGCTGTAATGTAATTGGTTATTAAGGGACATGTGATCCAAGTTAGCAGTTATGCTTTCTCCAATAGTAAGTAATACAGACCCTCTCATCTCCCTATAGTAAGATAATCTCTGTTTTAGTATCGTGACTATTTCCAGCTGAAACGGAATATTGATGAGAGGGCGGGGTTTTATTTTTGCGCTCCTCCTCTCAACTCTCGCTTGCTGCAAACTAACGGTTGGAGAGGCGTGGTTAAGCATATTCTGCCCAAGCCGTCAAACTGATGTCATCAGAGCAGGAATGCCATTCCAGAGGAAGAAAATGTTCAGATTTCGATTAAAGATTACCAAGACAAACTATTTTTTTCAGTGGATTAACTTGCACGGGTACATCGTTCACCTCAAGACTACCAATGGGCACTAACAAAATTAATTTTGTACATTTTTATTTCGTGCGGACGTTAAGGTCTGTAATCCCCTCCCTTCCGTAAGCCTACTCTACTCTGATTGGTCAGCTGGCCAAGTCTGTTGTGATTGGTCTTTCTGTATACAATGCGTGTCGGAAACGAAACGCCCATTACCATAATTCATTTTTTACTCCGGAGGGTTACTTGTAAACAAAAAAAAGAAGCTATAAGCTTACAAAAATGGCATCGATATTACCTTATCAATTCGAGCCCGAGTCCGAGGATGATACCGATGCAGTCACTCAACCGGAAACTCCATCGCAAGAACGACTTGATCGCAAGCACGACTTGATCAGGACGTTTCTCAGTGGTAAGTTTAAACTTTATATGTGGTACTTTATATTTGAAAACAAAACAAACTTGCTTTCGCCACGCAGAACACAGCATCTTCTCGACCTGATGTAAACATTAGTGATGGCCGATTTTGAAACACTGCTTCATGACGCTTCGAAACCTTTGCGAATCAATTGTTTCGAAACAGTGGTTCGGAGCACATATAAAAATGCCAAAGTCACGTGATTTCAGTAAACGAGGCTTCGTTACGTCATAACGGTTTCGAAACATTTCAAAATTTCAATAGTTCGCCTTAGGGGGGGCGATCTCTGTGAAACCGTGAATCATGCGAGTTCACGGAAATGGCCCCGCAGCGGCGAACCACTGCATCAGTGTCTATGGTTATACGATCTTGGATCAGTTTGATCAATTTGTAGACATTTTTAATGAGACATTTGTGTAATTAAAAGGATGAGTAGTAGTTAATAGTCTCTTACTGGCCTGTTTAGACAAGCTCTCCATAAAACAAACAAAACAAGCCCTTGCAAATTAATAATAATTATTTTAAAGACGCATAGGCCTATTATACAGACACTTCATTTTTAATAGTATTTTATTATTTTGATTGCCTTTAATATATTATACTTTCAAGAAAGCGTATTCATTGGGTTTGTAAAAGCTGTTTTTATGCATGTTTTGGTCTGAGTTTTTGTTGCATTTACACAGTTTTGACCAGCAGGCGTCACCAGCGTGTGGTGTTTCGAGCACTTCGAAACAGTGAAACATTTTGCGAAGCAATTGGTTCAGTTGAGTCGAAGCTTCGAAATGGTTAGTTTCTCCCATCACTAGTAAACACACTAACTTGCGGAAGTGTTTGTGGGCAGGTCAGTGTGTTCGTATTTCGTGGGCAGGCGGGGATTATGTAAATGTGTTAGCTTGTGACGTATATAGGTAACAGGCAGAAGATTCGAAAATATGACAACTCCTTAAGGCAGTTCAGAATCTACTCTTTCTTTTGAGAGACAATGTCTATTTATCATGCACTTTTTTGATTAACAACTTTGCAGACTGTTTACATTGAAGGATACGTTACAAACTGCAAAAAATATATTTTTCAAAAACCCATATGACCTGCTCTTTAAGGGGGGGGGGTGATTCTTTTCTATATCCACTGTATGTATGTATGTATGTATTTGTATATATATATATATATATATATATATATACATACATACTGTATTTATGTATGTGTGTGTGTGTGTGTGTATTACCATTAACATTTTTGGTTTCCAAAAATAGGTTTGGCCAGTTGGCCCTGGTACCAAAAAGAAACAAGTTTTCATGGCCTGTATCATTTTTCCTACTTAATAACAGTGAGCATATTTTGTAGCTTTTTGTGTAGCCAATAGTTCAGCCACAATTTGGCTTTCAAAAATAAACATACTCTGAGAAATATTTGCTTGTCTAAAAAGTGCTAAACAACTCTAATA
>NW_015538055.1:3119447-3125857 GCF_001515605.1 Sinocyclocheilus anshuiensis
ATATATATATATATATATATACACACACAAAAGCTCATGCCTTTGTAATTATAAATTTGCAAAGTGTCCATAATAATAATAATAATACTATATATATATATATATATATATATATATAAGTTCTTTATTTTGACTTTTTTTGTTTGGCAACCTTTTCACATCATGATAAAAAAAAACTAAAAATCAAGAAAGATTCCTCTATTCATCCATCCATCAAATAATTCTATCCATGTGATCTCATGGTGCACTTACACTTCACTTCCACTGAATCAGAACATACAGTACTTGCCAATATTGACACCACATCATGTAGATAACTTTAATTGCCCCACAACTCTCTGGATTCTCCTATTCACACTAAATACTCTAAAACAACAGAGTAGAGTTGAAGATTACTTGAGCTACCGTGAACCTCAGGACCGGAGATGCTCTAGTGACATTTGGAGCTCCCTTTGAATCCGCTCTCTCCATATGCCAGTCATTAATTATTCATCCCTGATCTTTAGTTGTTATTTAATAAAAGAAAGGCCAGCAGAGCCTCCTGTGAGGATATATAATTACCCATTAGTTTATGTGATATATAAATATGTTTACAAAACAGAATGTGATTTTATGTACAAGGTCAGTTCTTGTTCATAAAGCAACAACATCCTATAGAGGGGTTTATAAAGGGCTGGCAAACAAAAGGTCACCTTTATGCTGAATTACCATTTAACAACCACAGTAAAAGCGATGTAATCACCACCCCGTACACACAGGCTCGAATTTATGCAGACACACACCTAAACACACACTGTGCGGAGATACACACATAACCTCATATACATTCATATACACACAGAGCAGAAATACACACAGAGCTAAACACTGGCCGAGTGTTAATCTTCAGCCTGCTGAGAGTGCACTAAGTAGGCGGCGATCTCTCGCTGTGAGTTAACAGAGGGAGTCGAGAGAGAGAGTGCATTCGTGAGGCTTGATAGTCTAAATCAGCAGAGCTGAAAGAAACGAGGGGAAATTAAAGAAAGCACAGAGGGATTGAGAGGAATGGAAGGCAATAAGAGGGAGGGACAGATGAATGAGAGGGTGCTACAGTCGTGCTTGCAGAAGCGCTTGGGTTAATGCTGAGAGACTCTGGCAGCCTGAAAAATTATAATGAGATTGTATAGTGGGGAAGTTGACATGAATTTGATGTCCTTTATTCTATGCTGTATCTAAAACCATTTTAAACAGCATTTTGCTCATTCTTTATTATCATTATGCATGAAGCTTATATGACATTATATAAATGGAATGTTTGTCATGTATACATGGAATATTTGTACTTTTCAAAACCCTGTGACATCACAATGAGAGTTTTGTAGCTTTTAGACCAAATGTGTTAGCCTTGAAGTCATCTACTGTATATGTTAGTGTACTAAGCATTATATATACATATAAAAATGTACAAAAGTTTTCACTTCTGGGAAAAGAGAAAAAAATGATTGATGACTCATCCTGCACGACCAAGATTTCTGACCAATCAAATGGTTTCAAGAATGAGAATGGCCCTCAATGAGGTCTTAAAACATATTTGCCACACTTTATGACCAATTCAAAAGAAACCTGCGAAGGTATAAATTTGGTGAGAAAAACGGTGAAAACTCACAGGATCACTGTCATGCAGATTCATATACATTTTACAGTTTTTCTCAGTCGCCTGGGTACTTTCTCAGAACATAATTGAAATTCTCAAAACTACTTGTTCAACCTCTACCTCATCTAGGCACATCATAATAGCAGTTTCTCATTCTTTTGAACAAATTGTGAATGCCTTTGTACATTCATGCAACTGATTATGTACAATTGTCTGCTCTTTCCCATATCAGTTGCTTATATCATGTTGATCAAACTATATTATACTGGTTCTCTGTTAAATAGTCTTACACCCCCCCATGTAATGTAATCAAACAATGTGCAATGTACTGTAATACTGTATACTTACTTTAATGCTTCATATTAGTCCACTTGCATTTTACATTATACTGTAAATATACTTTATACAAATACACACACACACACACACACACATAAGTATACATATATACAGTCTATATTTGTATAAAAGAACTTATTCACTTGTCAGGACATGGTCATTGGCATAAATACTTTCTTTTGAGAGATGAACTAAGGATTTTGATTAAGTTACAGGCTTTTGCAAGTAATCCATTGTGTGGTGCTGATTGTACAAATTATTTCGAGAAATGCACATACTGGTTTGCAAATTGAAGGAACGATTTAAGAAGCAACTGAGAAAAACTGTAACTGAAAATCTAGTTGTTGATCAAATAAATAAATAGGATCTTAAAGTGTGTCCACCGCGTAACACAAGAGTTCACAAATAAATTATTTAAAGCAGCACTATGTAACTTTTGGCGCTCTAGCGGTTAATAAACAGACCTGCACACATCCCGCGAAAGAACATTCCAACCGGAGCTACTTCTCTAAGTTTATGTCTCTGGCGATTCACGCAGGTGTGTTACTCCGCAGCGGTGACGACCCGACCAGGCTACAATAGTCCAAATATAAGTACTTATTATAAGTGTACCGTAGTGATTCGGAATAAGACAAAAACGCGGTTTGGAAGATGAATTCATGATGTACTCGCTCATTATATACATTTTGCAAATTTTGAACACAGAAAAAGTTACATAGTGCTGCTTTAATTGAGCAATAGTCTGAGGAACAGAAATGGTCTGGATGGTAAAACTAAATGAATTTATGAACATGATAATGTATAATATCTATATACACACACACACACTTTCATATACATTTTAACTGAGGGAGAGACACGGCACTAAAATAATAGAAATTATTTGAAGAATTGAGGGAGCAGTTTTCAAACGACTGATGGTAAAATACAGCCCTCTTGTGGTTGAACTAAGCATTACAATTTAGATTTTCAACCGACGGAACTGTGGTCTACAATTTGAATATGTAAATAAATATATATATTAAAAAATAGCTTATTAATATTTTTACATTCTCATTTGTGACCCTTCACAAAATGAGCACAAAACCAGTCTTAAGTCGCTTGGGTATATTTTTAGCAATAGCCAAAAAAACATTGTATATTTAAAATTTAAATTCAATTAAAAAAAATGTACCCTTATGACTGGTTTTGTGGTCCAGGGTCACATTTTACACTCTGCTATTTGTTTTTAGTGGACTGTCAAGTGATAAACAGATATGAGCTGTAAAATAACAGCATTTAGGGAAATTCTTTGTAAATGTGATCTCTGAAATGAGATGTGACCTAGGACACAGTCTTGGGAAATGTGACCTCTGACATAAGAAATGAAATAACCATATTAGATTATTTTACGTCTTACCTGTATAATTACTGTCATCTGATGATGCACAAAAGAAAACAAGAGCCACATAGGGTTAAAATGATTCATATTAGGGAAACAAATACATTGTGTTTGTGTGATTGACCGTTAAATCATAAACATACTCACAGACACAGAGTGGTTTAGGAGAGTCCCATTTGCCCAGCTTGGTACAGTGTGAGATACTGAAACCCTCCAATAGGAAGCCAGCATGACAGCTGTAGTGAAGAACTGTGCCCTCTATTGGTTGTCCAGGGGGATGCAGCGCCACCCTCCCGTTCTCCAGAGACACCCAGGAACGCGAGCAAACCAATACTGAGAATTTTAGCAACACGTTTAGCACATCTCACATCCTTTTAGCACATTTATACAAACTTGAAATTACACAGCCTTAAAGTGTAACGCCACTAACACACAGACAATTACATTTTAATAAAATGGTGTGTGTGTGTGTGTGTGTGCATTTTTGTGACATATGAGGACACAAATTTGTATAATGACATGGGTATGACATAGGTATTACAAGGAGAAGGTGACTTATGAGGACATTACCCCATGACCCCATTTTTCAAAATATAAATCATACAGAGTGAGTTTTTTTTTTGAGAAAGTAAAAATGCATAAAGTATCATGTAAGAGGTAGGTTTAGGTGTAGGGTGGTGTAGGGCAATAGCACATACAGTTTGTACAGTATAAAAACCATTGTGCCTGTGTGTGTGTGTGTGAGAGGACTGTGGAACTATATAAGAAATATTACAAGAGAAACTGTTAATTATTCCAATATAGTTCTAGTTATTATACAGTTTAGTTCATTTATTTAGAATTTGACCTTAGAATGCTGTTATTGACCATCAGAATCCAGAATTCCACAGAGCCGTGTATTACACCACGTCTACACCGGATGTGACAGTTGTAGTGTCGCGCCGCGCCGCAACAGCTAAAGTCTGTCTACACTGGACGCGACAAAGCAACCATTAAAAAACATTTGAAATTTGTGTCAGTACGTCATAAATAGAACGCAGCAGCAGTTTACTGTCGGGAATTTGTCGCGCCGCGCCGCATCCAGTGTAGACAGCATAATAGGTTCTATTGTTCTATTGTATTTTGTCGAATATCTATTGTATATTCGCTCGCGTCCGGTGTAGACACGGTGTGAGTATAGATATTAATCGATACAATAGGATAGAAAGGGCACTTACAGCATCTGCTGAGCTGGTTCATGTCAGTCCAGGTGCCATTGGGGAGGCACTTTCGGACCTTGGGCCCCACAATAACTCTGCTTCCTCTACAGATATATTCTATCTCATAGTCTACTGGCAAGATCTGCACACTGCGGATCTACAGAGAGAGCGAAAGAGCGACGTTTTGTAGACTGAATTAGACGTTGCTATGGGTCATAGTCCCATCAGAACTGACACTGATGTTTATGACTGCCAGTTTAATGTGCTGCCGTAGACATTTACCTGTTCCTGAGTCAGTCCTCTGTAGCGAATCCCTCCGTCTCTGGGGGGACGAATGATTGCACATCCTGAAAGAGAGTAAGAGAGATGGGGGAGGATGAAACGAATAGAGATGAAATGTTTTCAGCTTAGTCACAATGCACAAACTTACATCAATAAACAAAAATGACAGATGTTCCAGTTAAATTTATATCGGAGTCCCCTTGCACGTCTGTAATGCAGTGATGGATTATAAGGAATTTATTAGTACTGTCTCATATCAAAATACAGTGTTCATACCCCTTGGAGAATCTTTAAGATGCTTAGCACTTAAAAAAAGAGATATATTAAAAAATATATATTTTATATTGCGTACAGCCCTGAGAAACAGATATTTAAGCAAATCTAATGAGCAAATGTTCAAAGCAACAGCACAATTGTGAGTGTGATGTTGCTTTTATATAACAATTCAATGAACAATAAGTTAAAATTGAGTAACCTTATAGAAAGAATATTGCAAGCTGGTATCAATCAATCAGTCAATGATTCATGGACTCACTCGCCAACTACTGGCATAACTATGTAACCTGCAGAAAGATTCACAGATAATCACATTAAAAATAATAATAATAAAAAATTTAAAAAAAAGTATAAAATAATTGTGTTCAAAAGTTTACATTCATTTGGTTTACAAATTCAGTACTACTAATTATTTTTGTCTTGTGCAATTTATGATCACATTTTATGTCAAATAGTTCTCACATATTATATATATAAACATTTTCACATCTTGCAAGGGGCATGTACACTTGTGAACTGAACTGTATAAGACATTGAATTGCTTTGATTCATCAAGATTGTGTAGGCTATATATTGCTTTCACAATGAAAAGGGAGAACTGACATGGCAATCCATTTTTTCTTTCTATAGTTCCGGCTGAACATGAGGACTGAGGGCAGATAGCTCTTTGAAATCTATGAAACTCAGTTTACAGAATCTAAACAGAACACCCTTTAATCTCACAAAGCAACAGAGGTGGGCCACTTTAGACATTCTGTGGTGTTAAATTCAACATGCACGGAGCAGAAACCATACACACACACACACACACACACACACACACACACACACATTACCTCCGGTCGTTGAATTATGTATGGACGAGATGAGAGTAGGAAGCAAGTAGAAAATTATAAGAAATAATAGCTGCTCCATTACTGCATCTGAACAAGAATGAGAGAGAGAAAGAGACATGATGAATAATATGTTTGATTCCAGCAGGTCACAATCCACGCTCATTTCAAAGCAATTAAGCTGCTCGTGGCATGATGTGATCTTGTTGGCATTTAGATATGTTAAACATAATAATAACCTGCTGTCTGATTTAATTACACCACACACGGTTGTCGTGGAGTTTGATTCTTACAACATGGAGGCAGTTTGCCATCCCTGCACTGTAAAGATTTTATGAGCTTTCCCTCAACCACTCAGAGTGGAAAAGCACATCCAGGGTGGGTCAAACAAGAGCATGCAAAACAAACATAAGCACACGGGTCTAACACACACACACACACACACACACACACACACACACACACAC
>NW_015538055.1:3128648-3133120 GCF_001515605.1 Sinocyclocheilus anshuiensis
AAATAACAGCACGGGTATAACACACACACACACACACACACACACACACACACACACACACTCAATCACACACAGCATCTTATAAAAACATTTCAGGAGGACAAAGCATTGAACAGAGCACACTTTCATCAGTATTGACTTCTGTTTTGAATACACTTGAACCTAGAGGTCAGTGTTACTTGATACATAGACAGATAGATAGACAGACAGAGACAGACAGATATAGATGATAGATAAAGTAAAAGAAAGAGGAAGTGACAGATAGAGAGGGAGGTAGGGCTGTAGGGACCGGGATTTTCTCCAGGCTCACAGTAGGGAGTGACAGGAGATGATTCGGGGAGGTGAGGATCAGAGGGATCAGTTAAACTTTAAACATGTCTCTACAGCACTCCACCTCATTAATTCAGAAGGCACAGCAGACGAGCACAACACTTCACAGATTATAGTAATTCAAACCTGCATGATGCACTAACAACGATTGCTTTGCATTGCACTGTTGCACAAATAGATTTTCAGCTTTGATTATCCCAATTGTCCCAGTTGTTATATATTAGATATTAAATGCAGTAAAAACTGCATTAAGACTTTATACAACTGTGACAGCTGCATCAATGAGATGGTTTCTAGGGTATATATATATATACAGTATATATATAGGTTCAAAAATTCATTATTTTTGTCTTGCTACATTTAAGAATGTCTGATATGTCAAATCTTCATCAGATAATGACAGATCTTCCTGAAAAAAGTTTATATTTGATAAATATAGGAATTTCATTATTTTCTTTACTTTTTTTTTTTTAATGATTAAAAAAATATATTGCAAGGAATTTGTAAACCTATGAGCCAAACTATATATGACACCACTAAGAGACTTTTTAAACAGTTGTTATGATTTATATGAAATAACATTCTTTTTTTCCTGATAAAAACTTAAAAATATGCTGTTTTATGGTGTTTAATATGATAAACTCCACGTTTGCTTAAGTCATTCACTCTTCTTCTATTTTAATCTTAATTTTTCTGGCGTGAACCACATTGAAATTCTCTGCTATATTTTTATATTCAATTCTTTTGACATTAAATATTCCCTTTTATTTTATTCTATAAAACGATAAATAACACTTTGCATTGTTACACAAATATAAATTCTGCTTGTTGATTATCCTAATTGTGACGTTAACTTATATTTTAGATATTAACCCGAAAAACGCACCTCTACAAGACGGATACAGTGTCATGTAAGTGATATTAGCTCGGTTAATGGTTTGTTGAGAGGTTACGGTCCCGTTTGGGGAACATTTTCAGCACCATGGACAAGGACTTCCAGCGGACCCCCATAAAGATGCATCACTGATGCTTTATTCTTATAATAACGCTATCTGCTGTTTAATATAACATACAATATGACGTTTTCTACTCTAAAAATAAATGTTGTCGTGGAGATGCTTCCCTGAAGTTTCCATATTAACATGGCTGCGTCTGTCGTCAGCGTACTGGAGTTCGTCTACATAAGCGCGGTGTTTGTGAAGTTTTATGTCCCGTGCAGAGCATATTACAACAGGCTTTCATTAAACAAACGACATCTGTTAAACATGCAGGATAAAACAGCTGCGAGCTACTACATCAAATAAAACACAAGCGAAACTCAAAAAAGCAAAGACAAAACGTAAAAGCGATTTACTCACAGCAAAGGCCCGGTGCAGCTCCAGCAGGAACGACCCGAAGAAACTAACACAATATCCGTTCACGGAGAGTTTAAATATAACATCCACTCAATATAAGCGCGATGTTGCTTTGATTGTGCAAATCTGTGCATCACATTTGCGGACTGCTTTGTGGCTTTTAGAGAAGGCTCTGTATTGCTTTGCTTTAGATCATCACAGGCTACATAGAGAAACATTATCTACATAGCGCTCATCCTTCCTCCTTCCTTCCTCTCCCTCCTCAATCTCACTTACTTGTGACGTCACGGGGGAACGCAGCCTACGTCATTTTATCCTTGCATCACGAGTCAGCTTCTGTGCCAAGTGTACAAGATAATTATTTATTTTTCCTCTTTATATATTCTATTTTGTATTTTTCCCTCGTATTTTTTTATTTTGCTTTTTTTTTTTTAGAATTATTGTGTTAATGTTATTGTGTTGTATATATGTAATTAAATAAATAATATATAATAAAAGTTTAATAATCAAAATCTTAAGTGTCGATTTTATCCACACCTGTTTGCTATAAAGCACAATTTTTTTCCTGTAGAGAACAATTTTATTCTTAGTCACATTTGCCCTCTATTTGAATATACAATATAATAGTATTTATTTATAGAACACCTTTAAAATACATTGTTTACATAGTGCTTTGCAGAGTAAATATGCATGTGCAAACACATATGCACATAGTTAGATGTATACATTTTATATTAGTTTTCCCTTCCTCCAGTTTTGTTTTCTCTTCCTCTAAGCTATTCATTATGGGCATAGTCGTCTATTTATACTTTGCTCTTTAATAATTGAGACGAGATTAATCCTTTCAAAGAGTCTATTTTCAAGCCAATGCTCACTGTAAAAAAAAAAAACTTAATTAAGCAAATGTCTTGACTGAACTTGAAATGTCAAATTTGCCATCACTATAACAAATAATTAACTTTAATAATCCAAAAAGGAAAAAGGCTACAATCAGATTGGACACAGACCAGGGCAAGGAAGAAAATTTTGCAACCGTACCATGTGAAATATTTTTGTCTCATTCTTTTTCATAATCTAAATAGCTCCGGAGTCAGGAAGGTAGCAGATGCTGTGCAAAATCTGACGGGATGGTACAAGTTGCCAGGGAAAGAGAGGATTTCAGTCAGAGCTTAACTTTCATATCAGAGGAGAGAGTGCTCTGCCCTTGCAGATCTAAGCCTGTTTTCTGTTTTGCAGTTTATTAATATCAGGAGCGACATTTGCTGATGCTGACAGATACATTCTGAATCTAATTTACAACACCTAGATAACACAGAGGTACAGGTCAGTGACTTTGCCCTGGTCATTTGATTTTTTTCTGTTTTTAATAAATAAATAATTTACATGTGATCTTATGTGCTTATTTGAAAAATATTGTTAAACATGTTACCCTGGCCTATACTGTATGTTTAGAGCAGGGGTCCCCAAACTACGGCCCGCGGGCCGAATGCAGCCCACCCCCACATTTGGACAGGCCCTCTGAACAATGCCAGAGACATATTTTGACATTTTAATTTTAAATATACGGTTTCACTTATATCATGTCTATATTTGATAATAAATATTGGCTTTCAGACTAAAATTTCCCTTAGTTATTAACGTAGCCTAATTATTTGTTAAATTCACCTACCAACAGAATGGTACGTTCAATATAACGTACCATCGCGATCGAACAGGTGACGCGCGAACAAGCGAAAAAATTAAAAGAGACGACAAAATGGCCAAGCGGTTGGGAAAGAGAAAGGTTGATTCAGAATGCAGGGTATTTAACCAAAAGTGGACAAGTGATTATTTTTTTGTTCAGTGCAAAGAAGTGGCTGTTTGTCTCATCTGTCAAGAAACAGTGTCTGTGTTCAAAGAATACAATCTGCGCCGACACTGAAACCCGCCTCAGAGAAAAGTATGCTAGCTTGCAAGGCCAAATGAGAGCAGACAAAGTGTCGAAGCTAAAAAGTGTACTATCAGCTCAGCAGAATACATTTGTACGCCAAACCCAGCTGAACCAGTCATCCGTTCGAGCTAGCTTTCAGGTAGCTAAACTGATTGCAACCAGCGGTAGGCCATTCAGTGGTGGCGAGTTCGTCAAGAAATTTATGAATGCTGTTGCGGAGGAGGTGTGCTCCGATAAGAAAGATGTCTTAAATGCGGTGAGTCTGTCCGCAAGTACAGTCACCAGACGAATTGAAGAAATGGGGGATAATGTATATGCCCAGCTGCAGGAGAAAGTGAAAGAATTAGATTTTTTTGCATTAGCACTGGATAAGAGCAATGACGTACAGGACACAGCACAGCTGCTAATTTTTCTTCGCTGAGTTAGCTCAAACTTTGAAGTGTCAGAGGAGCTAGCAGCCCTACAAAGTCTAAAAGGCACTACGACAGGGGAGGATATTTTTGGTAAAGTGTGCCAAACGATGGGAGAGCTGGGTCTAGACTGGTCTAAGCTGGCCAGCATCACTACTGACGGGGCTCCTAGTATGGTTGGCGCGTCGAGGGGGCTTATAGGACGCATGAATAAAAAAATGGAGGAAAGAGGTCTAACCCCACCATTACAAGTCCACTGCCTGATTCACCAGCAAGCACTCTGCTGCAAAGTTCTGAAGTGGGAATCAGTCATGAAGGTGGTGGTGTCATGCATAAACTTCATCAGAGCAAACGGACTTAAACACCGGCAGTTCCAAGCCTTTCTCGCCGAGCTAGAGTCTGCTCACGGAGATGTGCTTTACCACACTGAAGTCCGATGGTTAAGCC
>NW_015538055.1:3136055-3136787 GCF_001515605.1 Sinocyclocheilus anshuiensis
AAATAACAGCACGGGTATAACACACACACACACACACACACACACACACACACACACACACTCAATCACACACAGCATCTTATAAAAACATTTCAGGAGGACAAAGCATTGAACAGAGCACACTTTCATCAGTATTGACTTCTGTTTTGAATACACTTGAACCTAGAGGTCAGTGTTACTTGATACATAGACAGATAGATAGACAGACAGAGACAGACAGATATAGATGATAGATAAAGTAAAAGAAAGAGGAAGTGACAGATAGAGAGGGAGGTAGGGCTGTAGGGACCGGGATTTTCTCCAGGCTCACAGTAGGGAGTGACAGGAGATGATTCGGGGAGGTGAGGATCAGAGGGATCAGTTAAACTTTAAACATGTCTCTACAGCACTCCACCTCATTAATTCAGAAGGCACAGCAGACGAGCACAACACTTCACAGATTATAGTAATTCAAACCTGCATGATGCACTAACAACGATTGCTTTGCATTGCACTGTTGCACAAATAGATTTTCAGCTTTGATTATCCCAATTGTCCCAGTTGTTATATATTAGATATTAAATGCAGTAAAAACTGCATTAAGACTTTATACAACTGTGACAGCTGCATCAATGAGATGGTTTCTAGGGAGTGGATGTGGATGGAGGTTGCAGTCCCTTTTTTCTTATTTTTAAACAGTTGCTTTAGTTTGTATTAAGAATCTTCATTTACTCTTCTTCTTCAAAAAAAGAA
>NW_015538055.1:3137014-3151298 GCF_001515605.1 Sinocyclocheilus anshuiensis
GAGAGCAGGGATGACTTCAGAGAGAATAAATTACAGTCAAAGTGTCTTATTTCAGTCATCTGCTGGAGCTTAACTTTCATATCAGAGGAGAGAGTGCTCTGCCCTTGCAGATCTAAGCCTGTTTTGATGGTGGCAGTTTATTAATATCAGGAGCGACATTTGCTGATGCTGACAGATACATTCTGAATCTAATTTACAACACCTAGATAACACAGAGGTACAGGTCAGTGACTTTGCCCTGGTCATTTGATTTTTTTCTGTTTTTAATAAATAAATAATTTACATGTGATCTTATGTGCTTATTTGAAAAATATTGTTAAACATGTTACCCTGGCCTATACTGTATGTTTAGAGCAGGGGTCCCCAAACTACGGCCCGCGGGCCGAATGCAGCCCACCCCCACATTTGGACAGGCCCTCTGAACAATGCCAGAGACATATTTTGACATTTTAATTTTAAATATACGGTTTCACTTATATCATGTCTATATTTGATAATAAATATTGGCTTTCAGACTAAAATTTCCCTTAGTTATTAACGTAGCCTAATTATTTGTTAAATTCACCTACCAACAGAATGGTACGTTCAATATAACGTACCATCGCGATCGAACAGGTGACGCGCGAACAAGCGAAAAAATTAAAAGAGACGACAAAATGGCCAAGCGGTTGGGAAAGAGAAAGGTTGATTCAGAATGCAGGGTATTTAACCAAAAGTGGACAAGTGATTATTTTTTTGTTCAGTGCAAAGAAGTGGCTGTTTGTCTCATCTCTCAAGAAACAGTGTCTGTGTTCAAAGAATACAATCTGCGCCGACACTATGAAACCCGCCACAGAGAAAAGTATGCTAGCTTGCAAGGCCAAATGAGAGCAGACAAAGTGTCGAAGCTAAAAAGTGTACTATCAGCTCAGCAGAATACATTTGTACGCCAAACCCAGCTGAACCAGTCATCCGTTCGAGCTAGCTTTCAGGTAGCTAAACTGATTGCAACCAGCGGTAGGCCATTCAGTGACGGCGAGTTCGTCAAGAAATTTATGAATGCTGTTGCGGAGGAGGTGTGCTCCGATAAGAAAGATGTCTTAAATGCGGTGAGTCTAGAGACACCAAATAATTAAATCAAACAAATGAAATGTTATTTTTGCTATGCTAATATATATATATATATATATATATACACATTCATATATTAACGACTTAAATTGTTTAAAAAAAACATTAAAATCCCCCAAATAATGAATTTATACATTTACACAATACATATTTATTGTTCCATCAGATTTTGCAAATGTCACCACTGTGCACATCTTCATACAGAACACTATTAAAAGACAATAATATCAACATCCAGTGCTCACACTGAGGGTTAGCAAAGATGTATAAAGCACACTGAATGAACAGACTATCAAATAATGAGAAAAAAAATAGCATTCATAGACGCCTGAAAATTCATTAAATGAAAATAAATTCTGTAACATCGAGAAGTGATTGTCATAAACAGCATAACACCAAATGTTTAGCTGCAGGTTTTTTAGAAACCCTGCACTGAAAAAACAATGAATGTTTCTTCTGATGAAAAGGCCAGAGTGCACTAATGCAAACGAGATGAATATAAAGCAAGCCTCATGCATGCCATTTGTCACTTGGGCACAAAGCACTTTTTGTGAACCACTATTTCAAAATCAGCATGGGAGTAACATTAAAATTAAAATAATTTTACCTAATTTTAAAGGCATTTTACATTCAAATAGTTTGATTCAAGTAAAATTTGAAAAGCAGAGAGCAAAACGGCCTTATTTTATCATGTCAGCTATAGAGATTATAATAATAAGAGTGTGTTTATAAAGACACAGTTTTATACATTTGCATAGAAAAACATTAGGTGCTTGTCAGGATGAAGAAGAAATATATTGTATTATTTATGATTAAGTTAATCAAATTGCAGGGTTGCTACCATTACAAATATTGTCAGTCTTTTACCACTTGATTTGAGATACCAAACCTTCACTCTCTCTCAAAAACAATAATAAAAAAAAAATAAAAATAATTAAGAAAAAAATATATATATTAAGAATTTTCTTTTGGTCTTTCTCCTTTTCAAGTACTGATAAAAAGCTTAACAATAAATAAAAATTAAGACTTGCTCTGTCAGTCAAGAATCAAGCTCAAGAATCATGTAAGGCTGGCCGCACACTAGAGGATTTTCAAATCTTAAACTATTTTAAAACCATGGGAGACCACAGACATGAAGGGAGTTCAACCGATTTTTATTATTATAGCCTTATTATCCTCTGAACGCACACACTAGACGATTCCACACACTCGATGATTGTAGGAACGATTTCACAGTGACACGTGATCTCACGGACACTCGCGAGATCAAACGTGACTAGAGAAGAAAAACAAATAGAGGACAATAAACGTTGTCAGCTGGCTCTCCTGGCGCGCGTTCTGTTTCACTGTGAAAAACATTGTATAAAAAAAGAATATGAGTGATGTTCTCTGCTTTCATGGCATGTTTGTGGCTGCCAAGTTTCAGCTATAGAAGCACGCAACATCCGGTCGGTGACGCTTGCTCGCTCTCATTGGCTATTGTGGGTATCACGTCAGAGGCAGCCTGATCAAGAGTCGTAAATATCAAACATGTTTGATATTTACGATTTGAGTTTGGGGACGCTCCGTCTCGATCGGGAGCAGATAAATAATCGTAATGACACCACACAATAGAGGATTTTTTGGACAAAAAATCATTTGCGACAAGCCGCGAATCGGTCCACACCCCCCGATCGTTCGGGGATGCAAATCGGGCTTAAAATAGTCTAGTGTGCAGCCAGCCTAAGGAAAGCATTATTCATGGACGCACTCATAAACTGACACTTCTTATGTGTTGTTTGAGGAACTCTGAAATGTCTGCGTTTATTTGCCTCACTAGCTTTTTATCATTCTCCATCCCGTCTCTCTCCCCTTCTTCCCCTGAGAGACTGATGTCACTGCTGAGGCGGCCCAGGTGTTCAACTGAGTCACACTTTTCAAGATCAGAGATGATGGTCTGGAGGCTGACGATGGAAAGAGAGTCTGAACCAGATCGTGTCACCTCTGCTCTTCCCATGTCCACCCACCTGGAGTTCTGATGCGTCTCCACCCACTCTCTGGTATTAGCCACGTCCTCTTTTCCAGCCACCCAATCGTTTGGTCTTGGGTAGCCTCCGCAGGCTCCAACTTCGGTACCTGTGCTGTTGCTTGTCTCTGCTCCTACAGGCGGGCTCCGCCCACCGCACGTTTTGATTGGTCCATCCTTTGTTTGGTCCTGCTCCCTCTGGGCATGAATCTCCTCACTGATTTGCTCCAGGTGGCGCAGAGTGCTGGAGTAATTTAACTTGGCTTTGGAAATACGCTCCTCTAATTGTAAAATGTTCGACTTGTGCTCCTGCAAAAACATGTTTTGAACATGCTCAGCTCACACATTTTAACTGTAATTCAAAATAAATTTGTCATTTACTCACATTCATGTTGAGCTGCAGTAGAAGGCAATATTTTCAGTGAATAATTAAAATTTGTTAAACAAAAGTTATTCTGCTCATCTAAAAAAGTATTTTTTAGGGATTCAGAAGATTTGGAATATAGCGCAAAAGTTATATGGATTACTTCTATGGTACTTTAATACTGCGTTGTTTCTGTCATATTCTAGGGTAAATGCAGAATGTCAATAAATAAAATTAATACACGTCCACACAGAACATTCCCATACTCAAAATCTCAAAATAAATCATGAATTGCTGATTCTTTTGCTTAATTAAACAGGCTGGGCCACACATTGTTTGTTTGTTTGTTTTTAACACCATGCCAGCTTCTGCAGCTATTTTTATGGTGAGAAAACTTTCTGGCTAAATTATAGGTTTTTACCATTTATTTTTGCTAAAAACTCAAACTGTATTTGACTTCTGGGTCACACATTCAATACAAAACAGGGTAACTGCAAGTTTAAAATATACTCAAGATATAAGATATAATACTCAAGACATGTTTTATTCAATATATTCATATATACTGAAATTGGTTTATGTACTAATATATCAATTATATTCCTTCCTGTGACTAGAAGCCACAAGAGTTTACATTGAATTAATAGCCAGATTCAGCTTATTATATATCCAAAATATCAATAATATCTGGAAAAAAAAGATTTTGTGCATAATGCAAAACATTTCTATATATAAACAGGCCTGAAACGCACTGTGACTCTTATTTTGAAATGTTTATGCTTTTCTACTTCCAGCTGCTCATTCAAAAAGTTGAGGGAGATCAAATATTGCGTGGTATTCATAGATTGTGAATTGCTCTGAAACCGCAAGTCTATAGAATGCACAACAGAACTGCATTTTTACTTTGAAAGTGAAGCTCTCACATTTATTTAAAGGGGTCATATGATGTTGCTAAAAAGAACATTATTTGGTGTAATGAAATGTGTTTATGTGGTTCACCAAGAGATTGTAACACTCCAAAGAGAAAGGAAAAATTGAAATCGCATCATATGACCCCTTTAATGTAATCATGGCCTTTTGAAGTGTAATAAAGACATTAGGCAGTATCACAATTGCTGTTTTTCTGTCCCTAAATTTAAGACCTTTTAATAGGATAATTAAGATTTTCTTACACCATTTAAGACATTCAAATTTAAACTTAAAACGATCAAACTGAATTTAATACTTTTTAAGAACCTGCAGGGACCCTGATTTTCAGAGCTCGGCAATGTCTGTCCGCATTCATGTTCATTCTATGGAACATGATTTGCTTTATACATCTTTGCTGGAACATGACATGGATTTTGGAACGACTTGAGGGTGTGTAAATGATGACAGGATTTTCATTTTTGGTTAACCTATTCCTTACATTTTAGCAAGTATCCATATTTTTCATACACCAACACTAGGCAAATGTAACAACAGCTCAACATACCTCTAGAATGTCATTGAACTTAGCCTTGAGCTCAAAGTAAGACTTGGACTTGACGATGGCTCTCTTCAGTGACTTCTGCAGCTCCTGCACGCGGGCTTCTGCCTCCTGACACAGCTGGGTGGCACGCATATGCTCCCGTTCGCTCTTCATGCGCTCCTCCTCCGCCTCGTTCACCTGCACAGTTTCAAATCACTTATGACATACTTAGAGCAATGCGGTGTGTTTGTGTGCAAAATATACTCTGTGTGGATACATAAACAGAAAAATTATTCTGAACTGTACTTTTCCTCGTTGTACTTGCACATTCTATGGGTCAAATGAGGGGTTAATGGTGCATTCATTACATGTTTTCATGTACATAAAGGTTAAACAGGCTTTTGGTTGTGCAGTATATAAATATTGTATTATATATATATATATATATATATATATATTGTTCAGCAGTTTGGGGTCAATAAGATTTATTTTTAGAAAGAAATTAAAACATTTATTTAGCAAGGATACATTAAATACTGTCAAAAGATTTATATTTAAAATAAGTGCCGTTCTTTTGAACACAAAAATATTAAGAAAAATCAGCATATTAAAATTGTTCATTTAGAACCAGTTATTTTAAATAGTAAAATCTTTCACAATTTAACTGTTTTTACTGTACCATGGTGAGCATAAGAGACGTCTTTAAAAAAAAAAAAAAATCTGCTGCATGATTCAGTCATGTAACGAAGGTCCAAGAAAACATGCTCAAGGTTCAAAGTCAGAGATATTTAACTGCTTGATACAACTTGATAAGATATGCTGGAGAGAAAATTGGCAAACCTTTGAGGTAGCATGATTCAACATCTCTTGCCAGGTTGGATCCAGCGTCTTGACTGCAGTGAGGCCCTGTTCAGCCACGTGGACCATCTCTCGAGCAGCCAAGTGCATGGACACCGCTCTCTCAAAGCTGAGCGCTGCTTTCTGGGTCTCCTGCTGGGCCTAAGATGGATGAAACTAATCATAATGCGTTTAAGAGACAATAGGATTTCATCAGGTGAAGGTTGTGATAGTTGCCTTAGAAAAACTGGCAAAAATACAATATGATGTTTTGGCATAAAACACAACTAAATAACGCTTTTACCTGTTTAAATTAATAATAATAATAGTTATAAATTATGACTGTTTTTCTCAATGCTAAACTAAAGATGAGTGTCTGTCCACCTCTTTTGCGTTTCTTCGTGCCTCATAGTAAGGCCTGGCCTTCTCGATGCAGGACCCCAGTTCTGAACTTTTCGCCTTGAGTTTAAGCACAGATTCACTCATCATCCTCCTATGGCTGGACCGAACCTCCTGACAACAAAAACAAAGATTTTCACAAATCACACCAACCATTCACAACAAGTTCATAATAATAAAATAAAGTGTGTAAATCAGGAGTGTTAATCTTGTTTGCTATCTAAGAAAGAGAGAATCATATAAGCCTTATCATATCTGCATAATATGGCGTAGTGGTAAGGTTATTATAGTTAACTAAAACTAACTTAGTTCATCTTGATGTTCTAAAACTAAAATAAAAATTATATAAACATTAAAATATAACTAATTATATTACAACAAATAACATAAAAAAATACTCAAAACTTTAAAATTATAATGGAAAATATAAAAAACAAAACTAATTCAAAATATATTATATATGTAAATGTGATATATATATATATATATATACACTGAACAAAACTATAAATGCAACACTATTGTTTTTGCCCCCATTTTTCATGAGCTGAACTCAAAGATCTAAGACTTTTTCTATGTACACAAAAGGCCTATTTCTCTCAAATATTGTTCACAAATCTTTCTAAATCTGTGTTAGTGGGTTGCCTAATTCAATTATTGAGTTGGGCTGGTAGCAGAAAGATTGCAGGTTTGATTCAAAGTACGGTCTACCTGTCTGAGATTATAGTCCTGTACACTGAATTAAAAGTGTCTATTAAATGACAATGAGCCATAATAATAAGTATATACTTAAAAGCATGTAGCCTAACAGTCCCAAATGTCCTTGAGGTTGGGAACAATTTTTCCAAAAGCATTCTGAACTTTCACGTACTTGCAGTTCCAGTTCCATCTTGTTGATCTCCTCACTGGCCTCATTCAGACGCTCCAGTTCCTCCTAGATACAGAAACACAGCAGGTCATAGTCGCCTAATGGTAAATTATCTTGGCTGCTGGCTTAAAAATTGCTGGTTCAATCCAAAATAAGGGTGACCCAGAAACTGTAGAGTTACTGAGATTACAATAAATTCCATGAAAATACCTTTGGTGAATCTTTATAATAACTAACATTATTATCAGTTATTTTATAATATTAATGCCCAAAATGCACAGATGCAGAATCTAGGCAAAGGGTGGTGACTTCAAAGAACATAAAAGATATTTTAGATTCTTCAAAGAAAATATAATGTATGATTCTGATGACGTAATAATAAATGAAAATAGTAATAGATAAAACATGTAAAGAATAAACATTTTTGACCATTTTTTATTTATATTGCACATACAAATAGTTAGAAAAGTCAATGTTGATTCACATACACATTCATAACTGAATGTCCATGAACTACAAAGCTGTTAAGCATTCAAAAATATGTTAATCATTTTTTAAATAGGCTTTGATAAATAGTCTGCTATTGGGGGGCTTGATTTTTTAATATCAAAATATTTTAAAATATGAATAAATCACTACAACAGTGTTGTATGAGATCTTACTACAATGTGCTGACTAAGTGTCAGTTTACCTGGATTCTAGGATCTAATTCCTCCTCAGTCAGTTTTCCATGCAGTGAGTTTTCATCTTGACATTTAGTTCTCTCAGAGTCTTTACTCTCCATCTCCGTCTCCTCGGATTCCCCGTCAGCTTCTCTGCTATCATCTGTCACCTCCTCCGGCTGATTTCCTCCTCTCTCCTCCAATGAAGGTGCTCCTGAACCCGCAGGGCATTCACGCAAAACCGCTGGATCCATTTACAGGCCTCTCCGTAAATCCGAGATCAAATGTTGACGATTAACAAGGAGAAAACTGCCAGATCGGACGCGAAACAGAGACGTAACGTGACTTGTCTATATTTTAAATGTCTTTGCCTTCATTACTTATTGTGGTAACGTTAGTAACGTTAGTTTGTTAGCTTGCTCGCTGCTGCAAATGACTATCAGCAAATAAATAAACCGGTTTGATGAGTTTAAAAGTGCCATGAAAGGTAAACTGAAGAAGAATATGAAGATTACATGACAAATAATCGCCAAAAGTCCATTTATATGCCTCAACTTTACCCCATGGCTAACATCGCACTCCCTCCGCCATTCAACAACACGAAATGTGATATACACGAGTGAGGTAAATAGAAAACGCGAAACGAAACCCTTTAGGACTAATGAGCTACTGTAGTTAACGTTGTGTAACATTCGTGTAACGTAATAGCGTGAGATCTTGTATTGACTTATTGTATATGTGTTTTTTGCAATAATAAAATAAAACGTAATAGCGTGGGAGCGTTTTGGTGACGCATTTAATGACTCGTTTGTGTGGCTAATAATAATAATTTTTATTTGGTAAATTTCATACACAAAAGAAAAATTAGTATTTCTAAACTATGTTTTAGGGTATTTATGGTTGAATTTCTTTATTGACTCTCTTAATTCTATTGCTAACAAAATAACTAGATACAATTTTATTTGTTAAATTGAAATGTGAAACTTTGATCTGCTGTTTTATTTATTTTTATTTCTCTTTTTCACAAACCCTCTGTATTAGTATGTTTTCATTATTTGAATGTCTTTTTATATGTTTATTCTTTATGTTGTGTGTTTAGGACTGAACTGAAATATTGTTGCTGTTGTTATGAACACTCTTGTTTTTGATAGTGTATTATTTTTATTAGCATTTTTATTTATATAAGCAATAAATGAGTCATCAAATTTAACAAAAAAAAAATCAAAATATCCCAGTATATAAGTAAAACATAATCAAGTGTCAAATGATTTTTCATATTCCAATCACTATGCCATGCACCATTCACAATTAAAGACAGTACAGAGGTGAATCAAAAAAAATATACATTTATAGGCACTTAGAGCAGTATTCACAGTATTAAAAATAAGTGTTTTTAATCATATGTACCCTCTTTTGTAGTTCCTGAACAAATATACTTTGTGTGAAAAATGTGCATAGCTGGTCAGCATAAGATTTAGGTTTAATCTGTCAGTTTAATGATGCGACTGATGTGACAAAGTTCTCACATAAATCCTAGTTGACTTTATACAGACAAATAATGAAACCTGAGGCAAAAAGTCTGAGTGATCAATTAATGTTATTATCTTTGGTATCATATTATCTCTATTCTGAAACCCCTACTAGAGGTTTTTCCATCATTAAGCAGCACAATGGAATTTTAAGACAATGTGAAGGGAATGATCATGTGCTTTGCACTGAAATTCCTGTGATGTAGGCGCAGCCCACTTCAACTCCAGCTCGGATCATACTGGCTCCAGCCTACAGGTGGAGCTAAATAGACCCTCTTTCCACGTAAAAGGAAACTAACTACACCTCTATACCCCGCTCGTGGCACTCCTGACTTCAGGTCATCCATCACACCAAGATTGCGAGCCAATGTTTTAAAACTGCCAGGACTAGAATACTGGACCCGAAATGGGCCAGACCCAGTTTCCCACTTTGCAAGTCCTCCACGGTGACAACCGGAGCACCGTAAACCTCCTTCTCAAAGCTCTCATCATATTTCTTCTTTTCTAAATAAGAAAGGTCCATTTTTGTAAAAGGCACAAATTCTGTATTGAGCTTAATAAAGCGGAGGTACTTGTCATAAAACTGCCCCGAACTCACACCCTTCCAACCGAATGTTAAAGTTCTGGAAATTTCTGGTCTGATGCAGGATCTGTCTCTGTGCTGATCGGGGTGGCGCATCCAGTCGTCCCAAAACGAGGCCGGCCATTTTGGCTCAAGCTCTGCTCAGAGGTGCTTTGTGAACATCCAGCCCAAGCCTGGGAAAAAATCTGTCCTGTACAACAAGCTCGTTTTTCCAGGGTCCACAAATCCTTCCCTGCCATTGTCATTCCAGGCAGACACGCACCACAGAGTCGGGTCTGATTTTAAAACTGGATGAAGTGCTCTGAAGTACTCAAAAAAATCAGGGGCCACCTGGTGAAAGTAATAAAACATACCATCAACAAAATAAAATAATTCACCATTCACCCTAATTTATCAATAATTCAAATATATATATTTATATATAAACACACACTCACACACACATATAAAATGTATATATATATATATATACTCTTTTCTTCTTATTTTTCATTATATTTAAAAAAATATATTTTTGAGAATCTTTTTTACTTTTTATTGTTAATTGTATTTCTTAATCATCTGTTATGTATGCACAATATACACAAAACTATTGTTTTTGAATATAGCACATGATGATGATCATAGGAACCATTTCTATTTTTCTTTGTTGTTTTTTTTAAGAATAAATTAAATAAAAATGGTTCCTATGACCAAGGCAAAAGTGTGGAAAAGAAAACAGAAAATAGTTTTACTTCTTGTGTACCATAATTAAATTTTGGATGAACTTATTTTTTATTATATTTTTTAAAAATGTTTTTACGAGAATCTTTATTTTTTACTTTTTTTATTTTTTATAATTTTATTTCTTAACCATCTGTTATTATCAACTTAAAGGGTTACTCCACCCCAAAATGAAAATTTTGTCATTAATCACTTACCCCCAAGTCGTTCCAAACCCGTAAAAGCTTCGTTCGTCTTCGGAACACAATTTAAGATATTTTGGATGAAAACCGGGAGGCTTGTGACTGTCCCATTGACTGCATAGTAGATTTTACACTGTCAAGGTCCAGAAAAGTATGAAAAGCATCGTCAGAATAGTCCATCTGCCATCAGTGGTTCAACCGTAACGTTATGAAGCGACAAGAATACTTTTTGTATGCAAAGAAAACAAAAATAACGACTTTATTCAACAATTCGTCTCCTCTGTGTCTCTCTGCATCACCGTAGCGCCATTTTGGAGAATATCTGATGAACGCAAGCAGCATACGCTCTTCTGTGTCAGCCGCGACACAAGGATACGTTTTCTACGTGTATTTATGCTTTGATTTGAACGAAAACAGCGCATCCATGCAGCGCGGCTGACACAGAAGAGCGTACGCTGCTTGCGTTCAGCGGATATTCTCCAAAATGGCGCTACGGTGATGCAGAGAGACACAGAGGAGACGAATTGTTGAATAAAGTCGTTATTTTTGTTTTCTTCACGTACAAAAAGTATTCTCGTCGCTTCATAACGTTACGGTTGAACCACTGATGGCAGATGGACTAAAAAATAAATTTACTTGGCAGTCATTGGGACAGTCACAAGCCTCCCGGTTTTCATCCAAAATATCTTAAATTGTGTTCCCGAAGACGAACGAAGCTTTTACGGGTTTGGAACGACATGGGGGTAAGTGATTAATGACAAAATTTTCATTTTGGGGTGGAGTAACCCTTTAATCATTATGTTGTGATTATTTTTTTTTTTTAATTTGTAAAGCACTTTTTTTGAATTACCAATGTTCTATATAAATAAACTATTAATTTTTTTTTTATAGTACACACACACACACTTAAAACTATTGTTTTTGAATATAGTGCATGATGATGATCATAGGAACCATTTTATGATACTTTGTATGGAAAAGAAAATAGAAAACGTTTTTCCTTGTGTATCATATTTTGATATGTTTATACAAACAATGTTTATACAAACAATGTGTATTAAGGTTGCAGTAAAAGTTACCTCCAAATCATCCTCCACAACAACAACCGAGGAGTATGAAAAGGTGTTGAAAACCTGGTTGAGTGCCCAACGGTAATGCTGTGAGATTTTGTAGTAACCCTGGAACTTCTTATGCTGTGGAGGTACTGAGATATTAGAAAGATCAGGCTGTTCAGGGTCAGCTGACTGCCATATGAGGCGATCACGTCAGATGTTTCTGCGTGTCTGCAGTCCTGGCTCACTATGATTGGATAGAGTTCAGCTGACGGTCGGTGCTCAATGAGTTTGTCAAGGCAGCGTTTCACAGTCACACGATTACAGGCAATGACTAAAACAGGGATGACCACCGGAGCTGAATGTTCAGCTTGTGATTTTGGCTTAGCAGCTGTCACACCGCCTTTGTTCTCCCAAACCGACCAATGGCTCTGGATTTGCACTAGGATCTTCTTCTGTGATTCAAGTTCAGCTTCAAATGCATTAGCTACATGCATCACCTCATTCATAATATTTCCAAACTGGCCTCCTCCGGCTCTGTCCCCCGTGTTACCAGGTTCGTCTGGGCTGTCAAGAGCCCCTTGAGTGGACGGGTGTCTCATGAGGACAAAAATAAGAATAACGTTCCAGGCTACAAATATGAAAGCACCACAAATGATAAGAGGACTTCTCTTGCGTAGCATGGCCTGATGTGTGATAGGACAGAGGATTCAGGAAGGAAGAAATGGACATGAAGTGGGCATGTAGAACAGGAAGGTTTGAAGAAAGGATAAGCAAAAGAGTCTTGTGGATATTTGAATTGTTTTTTTTTCATATGCTTTGCATGATATTTTTCAGTCAGCATTCACAATAGTAAAAGCAATATGTAACATTACACCGATGGAAGGTGAAAATAGGACACATTCCAGGTTTCAGGATTCTGATATAGACATTTCTGTCCAAAGTGGCACGGTGACTTTCAGCAGAGCCTGTAAAATAAGCAAGATTAATAGATATTAAGCAGAGAAAAAGCTTGCATATATGTAGGGTTGCCAACAGTCCTGAATTCAAATTTAATTCATATGTTTTAAAATCAAACAGCTGAGAAGGTGTCAATATTTATCGCATTAGAGTGGAAAACAAGTCTACTTCGTTTGCATTTGACTGGTGCATAATTTCAGTGGATTTGTTCTAATGTCTAATGCAAAACACGAAGTTGAAATGCATTTAATTGTGAAGCATGTCTATCTTTTTTATACATGATTACAGTGTAGCATAGTTTTTATTTACAACATGGTACGTTGTCATTTGCCACTGATTATTTACTGAAACTGTTTCGTTTTGAACAATTGAACAAATTGAAATGTTTTTTTAGAATAATTGAGATACTATTAACAGTTGTGATTCATTTCCATTTTCATATGAACGTTTTTGCAAATTTGTTGTTTATTCCTGTCATTTTATTAGTTTTTTTAATATGTCTATATCGTTTTAATTCATTTTAATTTTATTTTTTTAACATCAAGTTAAACTAAAAGAATGTGAGAATTGTTGCCTTGGCAAATGGCTAAAATAAAATACTTTTTAAAATATTTTATTTCAAGTAACAATTTTTTTAAAGGGTTTTAGTATTATTAACTATAATAACCCTGGTACAGAAGAAAGTGTCCCTTGTTTTCCTAAAAGAAAACTGACAGTAATATTCTTCTAATTAAGTTGGTAGCCCTACAAAACAATTTCTCCCTGAGATTCATTTCAGTTTTTATTTTAAAAATGATAATCCATACATTACTGTAATTGGTATATTTCAGGCAGTAACGGTGGTGTCCTGCAGGGTAATCCTATTTTATACACTTTGTATAATTGCTATACACTATGTTTTATGATCTCATAATAATTGAGAGACTACATCAAATATTTGTATTTAAAAATTCAGTTTTTAATTTAACTTAATTAATTTGACTTTTATTTAATTTAATTGCAAAAAAATAGTTAGTTTTTTAAATGCAATAGCTAAAATGTTATTTAAAATTATGAAAAAGAAATTTCGATTTGTTACAGCATCTAAAATTGTCAATTAAATGCATTTGTCAACTACGCTATGAGAAAGTATCGTCATGGCTCGAAGATTTTCTTAATTAGAGTTTAAAGACGTTCCCCTGACATAAAATTATTGTGCTGAATATGTGACTGTGAGTGACAGAGAAACGATACTGAGATGACATTATCGAGTAATATAATTTGTAATTATCATTATTGACACAATGCCCCGCCAATTCGACCACTGTGTAGTGTGTACACCTTGAAATGATACCGAGTTCATTTTCAAAATGCAATAGCACGTTAGTAGTCAGAAATACTGCACTGTACGAGCAAATATGGACAAGCATTATGAAGCAGATTCTTCCGTCGATCAATAATCTCACCTGTAGCCCTTCCAGCTCTCCCTCAGCCACAACTGTTAAACAGTAAGTATGAAGGTAGAATGACGTCAAAAAGATTTGCATACGCAGGGTAATATTTGTGGAAGTGTACATAAGA